>NW_026936059.1:0-68051 GCF_032062105.1 Saccostrea cuccullata | reverse complement strand
TATTTCTCAAGCAAATAACAAAGATTCGATATAAATCAGATAAAGAGCAATCTTCTTGTTGTAAAAGTCACTTCTTATAAAAATTTATTGTAAACTATCATATATGTATGAGTCATACACACATACAAAATGGTACTGAAATTCGACCCCCCCCACCACTTGCACACACAAACCATTGGCGTCGGAAGAAAATTTAAAGGGGGGGCTAAGTGTAAAAAAAATATACCTTCAAAAAAATCCTTGCAAGCGATAAAAAAGGAAATGTCTATTTCCCGAACTCGAAAATCCTATTTTCTAGGGGGGGGGGGGGGGGGGGGGGAGTTTGAACTTCTATACTAAGTATATATTTGGAAAAAAGAGGGGGCTAAGACCCCCCCCCCCCCCCCCCCCGGTTCCGAGGACTATGCAAACACACACACAAAATTGGATTTTCGCGTTTGGGCAAAGGACATTTCCTCCATTTTTGCTCGTCAAATTTGTTGTATATTTGTAATTTTTTATGACCCCCACCCCCACCCCCTCTTTCAATTTGTTTCCAATGTCAATGTCTGTAAAGACAAAAATAACTAGTTATGATATTCAGATTATGCACGCAGTGTCGAATTCGCGAATGATGAAAGAGGGAGTGGCAGTTTGGGGTCTGTGTAGGGTCCCACAGCCACATTAAAAATTGAATTATGAAATCTTATGTTAATTTTCGAGTCAAAAAAGAGGGGGGGGGGGTTTCAGACCTATCACAGCTTATAAGACTTTTCTGATGAGTGGGAATATTTACGGGGTCATTCATAAACAACTCCCCCCCCCCCCCCCCCCGCACAACATACAAACATATGTTCCTCATATGTGCATTATATCTTCCACATGAAAGATTTCCTACTTTGTCTATCCAGAAAACGACTCTATTTTGAATAAAATTTAACAACCAGTGAGTATGAGAGATGTTTATTCGAGCTTGCCGTTAAGATTTGCACTTAACGTTATCGTAATATTTCTTTTACATTTTATTTCTCTTTCCGTGGTTCAATAACATATCAAATATTGCCCCCCCCCCCAAGTCATAACCTTTTTACTACGGAAATGTTCATTCAAGTTCACATCCTCACTTTTTGTGAATGTAATTAATTTAGTAAGTTAGTGTAAAAAAATAGTACTGAAAGATGTTGAAGTTGAAACTTATCCCCCCGCCTGAATCAAACAATTGTTTTCTTTTTGTGTTTTATGCCCCTCCTGCATGAATCATACAACTGTCTTCTTTTTGTGTTTTTGCTTGTCAAATACTTTTCAAGTTCGTTTACCCCCCTCCCCCTTTTCAAATTCGATTCTAGGTGACTGCTATGCTAGCGATTTTCGTAAATAAGAGATGAGCATGACAAATTCAACTTTTATTAAATAGTGGGGGATTGAATGTGTACAAGATATATCGTTTATGATAAAATTTATGCATTTTAAATGATTTAATCCAAAATAATAAATTCCGTTTTCCGTTCCGTTCCGTTTTCCGTTCCGCGTTTTAGCAACACCCGCTTTGTAGTGCCCTTGTTTTAAATGGCCTTACTACTTTCATTTTCTATCAGACATAAAAATTCTCTTGTTATATTCAAGGGGCCCACTCAATTGGAACCCTTCTAGAAGCAGATTGGAATGTTGAAAGGGTTGGAATATGTATGTCTAAATCGATATTCAGAAGGGTATTGAATATGATGAAATATTATCTGCAATGTTTTTAATTACTGCAGTTGTTTTTCAAGAATTTAAATCCTTTAATTTAAAGCATTAAATTTTAGTTCAAAAGGGAAACTTGAAGAGATAATTAAAAGTGGAAAAAAATTATTTTAATATAATAGTTTTGGTAATTTTTTTCATTTATGTAAAGAAAGGTTAAATCTTAAAGAGCCTGAGACAGAAGAATATTAAACTACATGTATAATTTTTTAAAAAATAATTATGGTCAAATAAGGGACCTATTTAAGGCTCAAATCTTCACCTCATATTACATGGTAAATTATGAAACTATTCAGTGGTTGTTTTTACTGCAATTAAATGCTTCTTTACAGAATTACCCTTCATACATTATAAAAATACTTTTTTGCAACTGTATTTTGTTTTAAGTTTGGTTTATTTACAATAATTAAAGTCACCAAAGTTTTCACCCACCCGCTTACGCCATATTGGAATGCTATCCTTCCATCTTTGGTGTGGAAGGCTGAGAAGGCCTTCTCAGTCTACCCTACCAAACCAATCGAGCAGACAGAATGGTAATTATTTAAACAATAAAATGCTTTCTTTGTTTGTTATTACTGGAATTAACGGAAGCAGCTGTTGCAGAAAAAATACATAACCCACGTAAGCGGGTTATATGTAAATTTTTTCTGCAGTAGCTGCGACCGTTAATTCCAGTAATAACAAACAAAGAAAGCATTTTATTGTTTATATTTTTATCTGTATAAATTATCATTTAAAGAAGGATTAAAAAGTTTAATTATTGTATTAATGATGCGAACATCTTTATACGTTTCATTGATGGAACAGCCACTGATCAAGAAATCTGTACAGGCGACATGCCTAATGTAGTTCATGCAGTGATTAACGCAATGGGTTTTCTAAAGATATAAAGTGGATGTAAATATTTTGGAATAAGAAGGGTCCCAATCGAGTGGGCCCCAGGAGATATTTACAAGTCTAAAATTTATATATATTTGTGCATTGATATAATTTGTTTAGTAACTTATTCAGTTTTATTTCAAAATCAAATTAAAGCTTATACTGTTTATTAGGCATACAATTTCCATAAATGTTCGGTTTACGTGAAATCGTGAATCTCATATTTTAGTATTACCATATTTAAACAAAGTACTATTCAATTTGGTAAAATTTATTTTTGTACGGAGCTGTAATTGGTCTTTAAGTGCAAGTACTTATACGAGGGTCATTCAAAAAATACGTAGACAATGCTTCTCATCGTCAAATAATTATTACAAGATTATAGATCAACACATTTTCGTAAACATAAACATTTATTTTGTGGAAGTGTGAAGTTTCATTCCATTTGATTAAATAGAACTCATGTTAGCCAAAATTTAAAACAACATGTTTTGTTACCACGGAGCACGGTTAACCAACGGTAACGTCAAAGACAATGTTGAGAAAGTTTGTCAAAATTATACTAATTTTCTTAATTTCAAACACGGTTTGTAGCGTCTTCTACATTCAAAAAAACATATCCATAACACTTAACACCTAGTTTGCGAACAATTGTACAAATATAGCTTGAATAAGAATGTCATTGTTTTCAAATTCAAATTTACCATGTAACTCTATTAATTCTGCAACAGTGAAGCACACATCACGTTCAATGACGTTCCTAACTCTTTCGACAATATTTTAACTTTAACATGTTTCTTTGCAGACAATCCATCATCCGATTCAAACTCGCTACCACTCAAAAATTGTATTTTCCATTTAATACAAATACACAGATTATTTTTCATACAGATCCTGGTTTATACGGATTTTTTAAGCTTGTAGAAGAAGTTTCCCGAATGTACAGTACAAATTTTTTTGCTAGTTGCTGGTCCATGACGTCCTCCAACGTCATGGTTTTTTGCTTTTTTTAATCAAGTCCATATGTATTTAGAAACTGGTATCTTTTAAATGGAGCGACATATTACATAACCTGATTTCATTTTAATTAATACAGCAATACTTCATTTAAACATGTAAATTTTATTTCGTTTCAGCTCTATTTATTAGAGGTATGGCTGTAAATACTATAAAGTGAAAATTAGTAAATTACTCAATTTTGACGGTGCTCCGTGACCCCATTTTTGCTGTTCTAAATCCTTGGTAATTTTAATAAATATGAAGATACATTCTAATTTTTTTACTCATATTATTTGAATCTGTTTTTAAAATATTTGTACCAAGGAACAAAGTTCACCTTGTGCAACTTTTGGCCCTGTGAATTTCTGAAAAATCAGAACTACTTCTGTTTTAGTTTAAAATATGTTAAATTTCACTAGGACCCTTGGTGACTTCATATCAAATAAAAATGACGTAATTTTTTCTCTTGTCCATGTATTATGACGTCATGAATTTCGTCATTTTCTTCAAATCTTGAAAATTTCTTTAAAGTGACCAAAAATTTGGGTACCTGTAAAGTGCGAAACGAAATAGAAACGAAACGAACTGAAACGAAACGAAATCTGCCGAAACGAAACGAAATCTACCGAAACGAAACGAAACCTACCGAAACGAAACGAAATCAAAACGAAACGAAACGAAGTCAAAACGAAACCTGCCGAAACGAAACGAAACAAAACTATCAGAATGTTTATATGGTCTATTTTTACTTTATATGAAATTTATATAGTTCAAGCACCACAGGCAATTGTTTCGCTTCAAGCTCATACATAGGCGTCGGAAGGAAATTGAAAGGAGGGGGGGGGGTGGGGGCAAACCCCCAAAAATTTTAAAATTTAAATAAAAATTATTTTGGAAAAAAAATTGGGGGGGGGGGGGGGCTAACCCAACCACCCCCACCCCGCTTCCGACGCCTATGTCATATTTTGTATATATCTTATTGAATAATTTACCTACTAAAAAGTGACATTGTTCGCTTCGAGAGACTTTTTTCTTGTCAGTTAAATCGTTTTGGACGTCTCTGGTCGAGCCTCTTCATTGCAAACCAATCATTTCTTCCTCGAAATTACCTCGATAAAAATAGGACCGTATATACGAAGAAAAGATACACAAGATTCCGGTTGGAGTTACATGTATAATTGAACGGAAAAACCAGACACCTCGGAATGGAATACTAATTACTCTAAGTCTCTGGTTTATCCTATGTTTTAAGACATTCGCAATATGACAGTACAGTGACTTTATTTCGACCCGTACACAAACGAGCCTTTACATGTAACACATCAATTTTGATAGATATGTTGTATCTAGATAAATAAGGACTGAAAATAAGAGTAAGATATAAAAATTATTGAAATTATACATGCATAGTACGCTCGTGCATATTTGCAGCTGGCAAACATGTAAATACATCATTAGACTGAGAAGGGAGCATAATCTGTAATTAAATTAAAATTCATATTAAGTGCTTGAACTATATAAATCTTATTTGAAGTATAAAAAAGTCCACATGAAGTTACACATATATAATTATATACATCATACATGTACCTTGATTTGAAAAAAAAAATTCTGAAAGTTTAGTTTCGTTTCGGCAGGTTTCGTTTTGATTTTTCTTCGTTTCATCTTGATTTCGTTTCGTTTCGGTAGATTTCGTTTCGTTTCGGTAGGTTTCGTTTCGTTTCGGTAGATTTCGTTTCGTTTCGGCAGATTTCGTTTCGTTTCAGTTCGTTTCGTTTCGTTTCTATTTCGTTTCGCACTTTACAGGTACCCCAAAAATTTAAGTTGTATGTGAATATTTTGCATAGCCCCCAACTTCTGATCTAAAATGTTCAATTATATTATGAATGAACTGTTTCAGAAGATTCTAATCCATAAAAAATTTTTTGGATCGCGGGGTGGGCTCATATTTTTATCGACAGTTGAAGATGCTCAATTTCACCCATTTTCTTCAAAAATCAAGATCATTGCAGTTTCACAACGCCTGAGTTTCTTAGACTTAGACACCTAGAGGAAAATTTTTTACAGGAAATGAAAGCACTAAGTCTCTACTTTATGTTGATGTTCGAAATGGGACGTTAGGATCTGGTTAGTTAAATGGTATATTGACAGGGCCAATTTATGGAGTTAGTGAACCTACCTCTTTGGATATAATATGACGTTAAATAAAAAAGTTAGGACAAAAGTCTATGAACTTTTTGAGTGACCCTCGTACATGTACGAAAACATGCTAGATCTAGTACATCTTTTAAACACAAAAAAAACTTTGGGTATACAGTTTGTATGTACTTGTAGTTGTAGTAGTACACGTTACATGTATGCAGAAAATAGATGTTTTCATTAGTTTAAAAGACAAGAATTTCCTGTTTCCGTTTTACTTCTCATAAAAAAAGAAGGAAAAATCTAATTCAGACAGGAAATATATTTCTGAAGTGTAAATGTGCCTAGAGTTTGGAGATTTAAAAAATGAAAAGAGACAATGCAATTTACATTTTGTATCCTTTAAAGACAAGTGATGAATGTGCAAATTTTTATAAATGTACTTCAAAAACAAACCCTGGATTAGTTTTACATAATCATTTAAATTATAATGTAGATGTATATACCTACCATAAATATTAACAGTGAGGTTTTGGCAAACATGGCACCTCCAACAATACAGATACCCAGACACACAAACAAGACGATTGTACAGTACAGGTACTTGTACCAGAAATCATGGTCACCCTTTAAAAATGGCTGGTCTACCATGGTCCCTGTTGAATATGAAAAAAATATAAAAGTATAAGCAGAATTTTTTGCCAGGATTTAATTTTGGCATTATAAGACAGCTTTATTAGATCGCTAAAATTGAATATCGCTAAAAATTAATTGTCACCTGAGTAACTCAGGTGACCTATTGCTATGCGTTTTCGTCCATCGTTGTCCGTCGTGTGTTAACATTTGAACATTTTCAGCTTCTTCTCTGAAACCACTGAACCAGTTTCAACCAAATTTGGTATACAGCATCTATGGGTGAAGGGGAACAAAAATTGTGAATTTCATGGTCCCCGCCCCCCTGGGGCCTGAGGGGTGGGGCCAAAACAACTAAAATTATTGCAATCTTTAAAAATCTTCTTCTTTACTCCTGGACATAAAGCAAGCAGACTGTTAGCATGAATGTAATGGGCATTGAGTCCTCTACCAAAATTGTGAAATTCATAGCCCCATGCAGGGTAAGGGGTTCTAGTGCTAGGGCGGGGCTATATAGATTATATAGTGAAAATGCATTATTTTGAAAATATTCTTCTCTGCTCCTGGGTATTAAATAAATTATCTAAGTACATAGTTATGATGAGCAAGAGTGCCTCTTCCAGATTTGTGAATTTTATGGCCCCAGGGTCAGGGGTTCTGGTGTTAGGTTGGGGCTCTATTGATTATATAGTGAAAATGCATTAATTCTTTGAAAATCTTCTTCTCTGCTCCTGGGTATTCAATAAACTAACTAAGCACATCGTTATGATGAGCAAGAGTGCCTCTTCTAAAATTGTGAATTTTATGGCCCCAGGAACAGGGGTTCTGGTGTTAGGGCGGGGCTCTATTGATTATATAGTAAAAAGACATTAATTCTTTGAAAATATTTTCCTTTGCTTCTGGGTTTTATGCCAATGTTCCAAGTATATATATTTATGATGAAGAAAGGTGCATCTAGCAAAGTGGTTTTTTTATGCCCCCTGGGTCGGGGTGGGGGGGGTTACATAGTCTGAAAATAAATTAATGCTTTGAAATCTGCTCTTTGGTATTAATCAACCATTTTATTATAAAATTTGCAAAATTTTGAAATATGTGGCCTCTGGGTCAGTGTTCCTTTGGGGTGAGGTGCACACCTGGGTATAAAGTGGAAGTGCATTTTCTCTTTGTTACTCTGATCTACCTCTGGGTATTAAGTAAATAGAGTAAGCATGCTAAGTTAATAATTATGATAAGCAATGGTGCCTCTTTCAAAATTGTGAATTGTGAATTTCATGGCCTCTGGTTTAAAACAGGAACCAAATTTAATTGTTTGAAAGTTGTTACACAATACTCAGGTGACCTATAAGGCCCGTGGGCCTCTTGTTTGTGATAGGTTTTTAATAGTGCATTTTAAAATTGCTAAAATTACATCTCGCTAGAAATGAAATACCATTTTCTAAGGACAAATCGCTAAATTTGTGTCTCACTAAAATTTCCACTTACACGGTATTTGGTTTACTTTTTTTTGGTGTTATCAAAGAGTTATTTCAGTAATTTGTCTTCTGCAATAAATATGACAATATGACACTCAAGAGAGCAAAAACAATAACGAAATGTTTTAATTACTTAAATACCAAGGGCAGAGTTGTGAATTTTAGCAAAAGTCTCTTGTATTGTACTGGATTTTATATCAGTACTTAACTTAAAGATAATGTTTATTAAAGTATTGAATTATTAAATAAATACTTTCTCAAATGAGTGATTAATGAATTTAAGTCACACTTTATAAGAGAATTGTGCACACACAAACACAAAGCTACTGAATGTAAACTATCATCGGGAAATATTACCTCCTGGTCCAAAATTCTCAATCATGGCTTCCACAAAGCCAGTGACATAAAGACCTACAGCTAAAACATTGGCCACAAAGAACAGAAAACCAATGCTTCCTCCAAATTCTGGCCCCAAAGCCCGGCTTATCATGTCTGTATTACGATAAGGAATAGGTTTGCTAATATGCTGAATTAATTTTATCTCACAACAATTTCATTTACATGTATTTTAAGTTGACTTGTACCCAGTTTGAATTTGTTATAATATTTACATCTCCCTTTATTTATAAACAAATTAGAACTCCCTTCAAATAGGAATGCAAGTTTCGATAAAACTGGCTTTTCTGTTGAGCCTGGAGTTGAATGTATTGAATACAATGATATGTCACTTAATTATACTATACTTCAAATAGAAAAATCAACTCTGTCCAGTCAATATTGTAAACCAATTATTATTTGAGTCATCTTTTATAATCGCGATTCGTCAGTTTGAAGTCAATCCGCAACGATTAATTTTCACTGAAAAGGAAACATTTTCTATAAAAACAAAGCAAAATAAATGGTTCGCAGCAATTGATATTTGCAACATAAAGTAGGTTGCAAACTCGCGAATATTTCTCAAACACGAATAAAAGTTGGTTTACAGTACTTCAATCAATGGAAAGCTACTCCAAGTTGTAAAAAAAAAAGTACAAGTTGATGTTACATTCAAAACATTTTGATTTTTACCTTTTCTAATCAAATGTAATGCATGTATTGAAAAAAAATTTTGTGATCTTTTACAATTAGAAATGAACTCGAAAGGATACAGTAAGCCCCGCCTCCTTCTAATGCTCCATTGGTTGATATGGCACTGATTGACAGCACTGTCATTACTAAAATAAAATAAGCTAAAACGAGCTGTAACACTGCTTCTAGAATCCCTGCCTGGCCAACAACAAAACCTACAAAACAATTAATAAACATGATCAGTACATGTTCAATATTTCTCTTAATATCAACTGCAAAGTTATTCTCTTTAGAGAAGTGGACAGGCTTTCGCCTAAGCAAAAGCATGATTGTCCACTTGTCTAAAGTCGTAAAGAGAATATATACTGTCCACAAAGTGTAAAGTCAATTTGAAACCACTAATGGTCATATACCCAATTACTACTACTAGATTGCATGCAAAAAAGAAAAAAAAATCTAAACCAAAGGGTTTAAACTTTTACTTCGTTATTTTGAATCCCACAAAAGTACATGGTGGAATTATGGTTCAAACGGTACCTGGTAAAAACGGCACCTAGTGAAAAAGGCACCTGGATTATGCAAAATGGCACTTGCTGAAAACGGCACTTAGTGAAAACGGCACTTAGTCAAAATGGCATTTATAGAAAAAGTATATATGCAGTGATAATTTGATATATATATATTGATATATATTTGTGTGTGAGTATATATAAAGATAATATTATATTTTTCTTTCTTGGAGTGTCCATTTTTTTTCCAAGAAAACTATTAATTCATGTATACACTCTAATAAGTTTTTATGAAATCTCAGTGATATATGCATGATTAAATTCTGTATAATCCTATGCATATACACACTTTTCTCCACAGATTCATACATTTGAATACCAAATTTGAAATGATTTTTTTAAAATTTTATTCCTTGAAATATCCGTATCTTCATCTTTTAATTTTTTTAATTAAAAATATAACAGCATTGTTTTTAAATATAACGTTATTTTCAAGACAAGATTATAAACAATAACAGCATCATTTTATCATCTATAGAAATCACTTATTATTTGTAACAATCTCAACATAAAATTGTATCATCTTAATTTTTAATCAATTATTAAATATAAATAAATTGATATTCTTCAATTATATTTTAAAAAACTGCTTTTGTTCTTCTATGTACAGGTTTCATATAGTAAAAAACTTAATAGTAAATGTTGTATGACTATTCAGATTTTATGTACAGTTTAGAGAGGAATATCTAAGTTTTCCTAACTTGTGTACAATCCTTTTGTCATGTTGTCAAGAAATACACAATAGTAGCTGTATATGATTGCAAATTGACGATCAGCAGATTATTGAAAAGGAGGTGTGAAATGGTCTTTTGTTTCTTATTCCTACAAGTGTATTCTAAGTAAACATACTCAACTGGCTTTTATTTAGTCAGCTGTGACTGGCACCCCCCAAAACAGAGTGACACATATTTGCAATACTATTAATTTTTGTTGAATTTCAAAGAATCATAATAATGTAATTTGGATTTGATCTCTTTTGTAGAAAATAATAGACATATAAATATAATATACATATAATCTATAAAAATAGTACATTTTAAAAATCTAACCACTGTAAAAAAAGTATAATAATTTTCAAATGAATCAGGGACCTATAAACTAACGTTAGTATATAGGTCCTTGAATGAATTAGTTTTTTTTTTCTTAAAATATTTTTTAAACATTTTTATCAATAATCAGTCAGGGGCATAACTTAAACAAGTTATTTTCAAAAATAACTCGAATAAGTTATTTTTTTGTCTAAATGAGTTACTTCTCTTTGCTATGACCTACTTTTTCCCAGCCTGAATAACTCAAACACGTTATTTTTCCAAAATAGCTTCAATAAAATAATAACTTGTTTAAGTTATTTTGTGTCATTCCTCCCTAACTTCACACCCCGTGCACCAAAGGATTTTGCTCGTGCACCAAGACAAAAACAAATGTTTGACTAAATTTAAACCTTGCTCAATGCAGGAAAAGTGTTCAAAGTCTTGGGAAAAGTGGGGAATTTTTTTTATTTAATGATAAAAATTGGACATATACACCATGTGGATAAAACTACAAAATAAGGTGTAAATGCTGTTTATCTCCATCTCCTCACCAATTCTCCACTGGAGTCAGTGAACTCCATCTAGTATTACATAATGGAATCCCAAAATGCAATGCAAATTGGCAGGAAACACAAAATTTTCAAGAAATCAATGTCCAAGTAGGATATAAAACTAACTTATTTAAGTTATTTTTTTTTTTTAAAATTGTGTGTGTAAAATAATGTAAAATAACTTGTTTAAGTTATTTTTTTCATAACTTGTTTGAGTTATGCCCCTGACTGATAATAACATACACATTTATTACTATAAATGTAATATAAAGATCTGTTTTCTGTATAAACACTATCAAAGTCTCAAAATAAAAAAGTGCCATTTTAACTTTTCTAAAGTGCCGTTTTGACTACTCTCAAGTGCCGTTTTGCATATTTCCTAAGTGCCGTTTTCACCAGGTGCCGTTTTGACTTGTATGGCAGATACATGGTGTATCTCCAGTTTTACATACTGGGATTTAGTGGGAATTGACCAACTTCCTCAATCAGACCCAAAACTAGGTCAATCTTGAAATCCATTTGAGCCCTTTTTTTTCTCTCCGTAATATTGATTTAATCTTCAATTGTTAATTTAAATGAAATATCAGTTTAAAAATAAAAATCTTCCTGATGCCGTTTACCTGATCTCAGGAACAGTAATGTACTAAACATTGACAAGGCCACAGGGCAAAATACACCGGCAAAGAGCCCAAGGGTTCGAGTCGTGACCCGCGGCTGTATTTTGGGGCCCACGGCATCATTACTACTCAGGCTACGACGGAGTGCCCACACTTCATCACCGTGCTCAAGGTCCGAAGAGCTCGAGTAAGAAGAACTCGGTAAGAGCGGTGAGCTCTCCTCCATTTTTTCTGGTACTAACACTTCTCCATTAATAGAGTATGACTGTGACATAACTCTGTAGCCTTGAGGCTTTAAATAGAAGCATTTCTTTTTCACTCCATACAAATCAGCTGTTTTTCTCCCAATTTTCTATCTTTTGTGTTCTCACGTGACACGGAAGTCATATGATTCGTCCTAAATACAGAGCTGGCTGATGGAAATATATTTCCCGTCAAAATATTATTTTCCTCGGTGTTATTTAGGTAAAAAAAATTTTAAATAGTTTGTATATTTTGTTACAAATAAAAAAAAGCGGTTCACCATGCTTACATTAGTGATATTTAGATATGAATACTATGTACAAAATTAATTCACACCAACATCTGTTCAATGTTCAAGGACAAGCAGTTCGTTGAACTGTGAACAATTTCTCAGATCAGAAAACTGGAAAACGAGTTGAACCACCCATCAAACATTTATTTATTCAGCAGTGTTATTTAAACATTCTTAGGCTCCATTTAATCTCATACCACAGTTAAAGCTTTAGACGCCGGCGAACACTGTCAACGAATTCTCTCTCTTTTCATTTTTTTCTTAATTTTTTTTTAATTCCTGCCCAGACTAGCTGTTATCGTACGACCGATGATGAGATCGAGATGTGTTTCTTTTTTGTATGTTTTTACGTTTGTTCTTTTTTGTTTGTTTGTAAGTTTGTTCTTTTTTGTTTGTTTGTAAGTTTGTTCTTTTTTGTTTGTTTGTAAGTTTGTTTGTTGATTTGTTATTGATCAAAGTAATTGTCAGAATCTATAACTTTGGCGTATAAGTGAAAAATCAATAATAATTTGCCTATATACGGGTCTAAAATAGCCCATTTTCTCTCTCTCTCTCGAAATATAGATTTATATTGTACGCAAAGTAACCAACCAATCACTTAATTTAAACCTACACTTTATCTCTTAATAAATCAAACTCTAGTATTCGGTTTTAACCGGTCCAAATCAGTAAATTATCATTATTAATATTTTACACGAGTAAACATGTAGTAAACTTGTACAAGGAAGCCAGTTTTTGAAAAAGTTTAAAGAAAAACATTTAAAATGTGAGGTTTTGAATCATATTTAGTTTCATTAGTGTATATAATTATACTAACTGTACATAGGCATACTGTTCAGCTGAATAAACAACGCTAATTCCTGAATCCATGCACACCTAACTTAGGAGTTAAAAATCTACATAGAAAAAGAGTAACCTTTAAAGTGACCGAGAGTTCTTTTTTGTTCCCAGAAGTAATCATGTCATCATATCAATCCAATATGTATCTTAAATTATTAAAATACATGCATACATGTACTATGTAACTTCTGATGTAAGTACTTCATATTTGATAAAAAAAAATATATTTTCCTCTCTGCTAGATATAAAAAAAAATCTCATACCTATCCTGAGAAAAAGCAAAACGCTGAACATAGAGAGGGCCACGGGTGCCACGACCCCCTCCAGCGTCCGCAGTGTTCGCTCCGGGGAGCCCCTCTCCCCCTCCTCCTCCCCCGACTGGCCCGAGACATCGGAGCTACTTCTGCGACGACAAAGGAGCCAATTAAAAATCTCCGTGAAAACATCCGGCACTGTCTTATCCTCAGGTGAAGGTCCATCGAAACTTTTGTATCCCCCTTTCTTCGCTCGAATATCACCTATCACCTTTTCAAGTTCCACTGACATTCTGTTATCTTTCCTTTTTTACCTAAAAATTCAACCAAAGAAAACACCAGAAGGAACAATATTCAGTCTATCACTCTACATGCTCTATGCACGGGCTTTTCGCGACAATACTCGTTTCCGGAGATGAGCAAGGTCGCTTGGCGGAAAACATATCCCGGATGCTGTATCCGTATGTAGTGGTCAACCATCGAGTAGATCCTTTAATATATACTATTTGTAGTAAAGCACAGCTTTCTCAGGTACTGTCCGACACGTTCGAAGGGTTGTCAAGGTCACAGATAACTACAGCGTTAAATCCCTTAATATGGTGTTCAGTAATATACAGTTTATGTATACAAGGTGCATGTATGAATACATGTATTATTTAATTATTTTGATGTCGTCTCACAGTCTTAGAATTTATAGCATACTTGATCTTAAGCAATATCTTGTTCTTTTTTAACTTAGACGAAACTTTTCTCCGATTATTTTATAGCAATAAACATTCAGTTCCTCACTGACTGTATATTCTAACATCTATGATTGCCGATGAGAACACAATTACACATAGTTTTAACACTATTACTCATCTGTATACATGTATTAACTATATAATTGCTAAACTGGAGGCCAGTGCCCCATAATCCTATCCATGTATTCAACAATCTTGAATCCATGTAATCTTTGCATGCTTTCATTTTTTCCATATATTTTTGTATATTTACATTTCCAATGTCTTTGTCCGAGATAAAATTACCAATTGTAAATGTACTTTATTTTTCCATCAATGTGTATTGACGCGGTTCCAAAAAAAAAAAAAAACCACGTGCAGGGCGGGAGAAACAGCTAGGCAGAAGCAGGGCTTGGAGCACGTAGATTGGCGGAATCAAAGCATGTAAATATAAGGAATAACTGTCAGATTTTTCAATTTCATGAAGATGATCAATCGATTGGCTTGCGTGATAATTTTATGCATAAACGCCGAAATTATCACGCAAGCCAATCGATTGATCACTTCATGAAATCGAAAAATAAGACAGTTATTCCTTAAATAAACGAAAACATCTAGCCGTTTAGAATCGTGACACCGTCTCTGTAATTGGAAACTATGTTTCCACAAAACCGAATGTCTATTTATGTATTCAATATTATAAATATCTAGCACACAATCGTACGCTTTGTAGCCTTGTAATTTAAAAAGATTTTTTTAATTGTTCTGTACACTGGACCTCGAATAATTGTTGCATTACAGTTCTTTAGAAAAATATTTCAAAATAATTTCTTCACATTCATTTTCCTATGCGTGTAAAACTTTGCAGTTACTTGGTATTGCCAACTCTATAAATGGCTAAAGGGTCATGTTTTGATGAAAATAATCTACACCATACGTGAAAATGCTTGTATATTGCTTTGATAATTTGTAGAATCATCAAAGTTTCTGAGTTTTAAAGTTTCTTTTCGAATTTATTAAAATAAAAATTATAATAATCCCTTTGAATTCCTATCCAACGACAATGATTTGAACAGAGATTACATGTACACGGAATAATTCTAAATTTGCACGAAGCCATAAAGTTGTTGAGAATGAAAATTGATATACATTTTTATATGAAAGTATGGATTTTCTTTGTGATCTCTTCCCTACACCAAAGGAACAACCTGTATGTGAGCATGGGTGCTGGGAAAGTCGGACAATTTATAGCCTACGCTTACAGTTCTTGAGATCGAACAACTCTATGTAAATTTGGTATTCCCATGAAATTTATGGAAATAAGGAACAGTATTTAAGCTCAAAAGTCCATTAAACAATACAAAATGGGATTAGAGCAAACACGGACCTCCAAAACATCAGAGGTGGGATCAAGTGCCATGAAGGAGTGAGCATCCCCTGCCAGCCGGTCACACCGCCGTGTGCTCCTTGTCATGATCGGGAAATAGCGGAAAAAATCCGTCGTCAATTCAGTGTATGAATAATGGACTTACAATTAGTATGAAAAACGTCAGTCAGCATTTGACTCAATGATAAACTGTATTCGCTGACAAGGTCATTGTATCGACCATAGAACTTACGAAATGATGGCTATAAACGAGGCTGTTGATATTCTTATTTCATCCACTTGTTTGTCAATAATTTACCTCGTTTTAGAAATTATTCATACGTAGATCATCCTCTTGCGTATCGAATCAAATGAGATATATAAACTCCGTATGCAGGTGATGAGAGTATATTGCTGCATAAGTAAAGGGAAGTTGACGATTGGAAAGTCATCCCGTTTATTATAGAGCTTGTTTGTTAGATTACCAAATATGAAACATATATTTCAGACTTTGTGGTATCTTTTATCTCAAGCTCGATATATCGTATCGACATAAGAATGGAAATGACCATTGTTAACTGACAATACGTTGTCGATATATCTAAATGTCGAACTGAAGGCACAGCAAGTGTTTTCTTCTTTGCACGCATTTATAAGATTTTGCACAAATTCTGGGGCTTCATATGAATACAAATTAGGCCTGCTAACAACAGGGCGCAATTGGTACCCATGGGAATTGCAATGGATTGTTGGAAGACTTGGTCTCCAAATCCAAATAGATATTGTCAATTAGAAACTCAAACATCTTTTTTGATGTCAACTTCAGTTTACTTGTGTGTATAATCAGAATGTTTTTTAACAAAATAATTTTGCAAATGACCAATGACAATGTAAGTAAATTTACGAGTTCCATTTTTATTGAAAAAGCAGCTGTCAATGATATCAAAAAGCCTAGACTTTAATTTATCGTGGGAAATGGTTGTGATTGATTGATTGTATATTGTTTCACGTCCCTCTTGAGAATTTTTCACTCATATGGGGACGTCACCGATGCCGGTGAAGGGCTTCAAATTTAGACCTATACTCGGCACTCAGGGCCATTGAGCAGTGAGGGTTCTTTATCGTGCCAACGCCTACCGTGACACGGGACCTACGTTTTTAAGGTAATATCCGAAAGACCCGTGACTTTCACTTCTAGTGCCGAGCGCTTGGCGAAGGAACAGTCACTACCTATGTTTACGTCTTAGGTATGACGCGGCGCCGCGATCGAGAATCGAATCCGGGCCTCCCGATCACGAAGCGAACGCTCTACCACTAGGCTACCGTGACCGGTTGTACATGTATAAAGTTGAAAAGTCTTCAGTTTTTAAGCTGTTGATTTTGGTAAAATCCTGTGATTTCAAATTGTCCAAAAGTTCCTTGGAATATTTAAGTATCCACATCTGATTTACACCTGATGTTGCTGACGCCCTCAATGATATACTTTAACTTATACTAGATCGCAAACCATATAGTTACGAGTTATTTCCATCTTTTGTTAGAAGTAAATACTTGTGCTCTGTATGGTAACAAATTGATCTTTTGAATACAAAAGTTTAAAAAAAAATTATCATTGACACAGGATTTAATTATGGAAATGCATATTATTTTCTCAATAAAATTTTCTAATTTTGCACAAAAATTTTTCTTTTGATATGCTTCCTCTTAAGAAAAAAAGTAAACAGTTTAAGATTTCCTTCATTTAAAAAAGCATAAAAGGACGAGACTGTACGGTCAAACATACATGTGGGGCAGATTTAGTAAATTCTGAATCCCCAGAAGAAGACAGATTAGAGAAATGGAGTTCTTCCTTTTGTTGTGAATTCAATGCTTTCAGGAAGCCAATCCTGGAAAGATTACATAACTGAATCTTCACAAAAGGCGCCATTGTCATATAGACAACTCACTACTGCAAGAAAAAAACCCCATCATTTTACGTGTTTCATGGATGATTAATTAGGAAGGAGGTCCGTTAAAATCTCAGTTTGTCTTTGAAATGTAGTTGTAATCTGAAGTAGAATTTCTGATCGAGATTGGTATACGACTTGATTGCTCTATATAATATGTTCATGTCAAGGATAATTGAATGCAATTATTTTTTTTTTTTAATTTCTTCTATAAGCTTAATTTTATTTTTTCAGTCTTGAAAGTCTCCCTCTCTCTTTCTCTTTAAAGCACAGTTTAATTTTCTTTTCTTTGCATGAGGAAAAACTGTATTTTAATAAGGTATAACCAAAAAGGAATTTAATGGACATCCTAGCTCGTTTATGCTTCACCCGAATGATTTTTTAAAATACATGTATGGGAACAACTAACAACCTGCTGAACATGATATCTTTATAAGTAAGTCGTGGATTTGTATGAGACATTTCGATCGATACCACTTACTTCAATTTACATTAAAAAGTCCAAGGGCAATGTAATTGATGAAACCGCACAATAAAAATACATGATTATCAAAACAGATAAAAGTACAATTCGCAAATCTTGTTCCACGATGCTTTACAAGCAAGTTTGGTATGGAGGGTAGAAAATCTCGATATAATCGTAAATAAATAACAAAATATAGAGTATGTGACCGAGTTGATACATTTTTCTCATTGCAATTCACTTTTTTAAAAACTACTTTTCTCTTTTCATAAATTTTTTTTATGTCTACTACATTTTTCTGTCTCATGTATACTCAGTTTGTGTTTTTGCACCTAGTTCATGGATGGTTGTAAACCACTTATATAAAACTATTCATTAACATAATGTAAACTAGAAACTGTAAATTTTAGTTTTAAATTTAATCCTGGTTTGAGAAATTATGTAATTGAACATTTTTTATGCCTTATTTTTATATTTTACATATGTGATATATATATTTTTTAAATATAATTTCTATGCTTTTGAAAACCAAATAAATGGGTCTACTCCGAGGCTGGTACTTTATCTCTGATGAGAGAAAAATGGGACTCGAGTGTATTTTGCCTTGAATGTCTTTAATCTTGTATTGTTTGAACTTAATGGTTTGCTTCTCATGACATATGCTCCAATTTTCAGATAATTCCACATTTCATACGAAAGAGGGACACCATGTAGTAAAAAAGAGCCCCCGGACAGAATGAACAATAGTATACATATGTAGTTAGAATGGAATTAGCTTTATATTGTACCCTCCTCTTTCTTTACATTGGCAAGGGCTCCAGAATATGAAGAACTTAGAAGGTCACTTGAATCAGTTGAGCTTGTGTGGTAGGAGATTTAACACGGACCCCTGGAAATTTCAGAGGGGGATCAAGTACTTAGAAGGAGTGACCATACTTTGTTGACCAGTGTCACCCGCCGTGAGCCCTATTTCGATCAAGTAGACGAAATATATATTTGCAAATATGGTCTTTATAACGACCATAGACTTTACGAAATGCCGACTTTGAGCGAGGTTGTTGATATCCTTGCAATATCAACTTGTTCTTGAGTAGCCTGCCTGGTTAAAAAATTGATGGTACTCTGAGCATGCTCTTGAAAAGCGAATAAATATATGTGAGATATAGACACCATATACACGTGTCTGAATTTTTCTTTTCCATCCATGTAGATAGTTCGGGGCTTTTGTGACATCAGTTAAATTCTGTATATTTAATTCCGTACATTGTAAATTAATCACTAATTAGTGCATTGGAAAAAGTCCTCAGTTAAATGCACATTGATTTCCTCTATATTGTGATTATCGGTGTGGATACAAACTGTATATTTTTTTTCACAAAAATATTTGTACATTGAAAAAAAAAAATAAATAAATGAGAAATAAATATTTGAGAACTCAAATGTGAGGGTACCAAATAATACTTTTGCGAGTGGTACATGTAGTAGTGTAAAAGTTTGGGGATAATAAAAAAAACTTTATTGATGCTGTACATTTCCCCCAGCTGAGTATAAAAATTGTAGAACGTTAAAAAACTTCAGATTCAAAATGCAATTGTAAGTATTAAACCCGTCAAGTCTTTCCGGCCATTGCTGAAAATATTATATAATTTGTGGATAGACTTAATTAAATATATTTTTTTTATTAAGAACTTGATTTTTGAAGAGTACTTGCTGCCCTTCAAAGAAATACCAAAAATGGTCCATTTGTCAAAAACATATTATGTTTGTAGTCATAAAAGGTTATAATTATAGTCAATTTACGAGTATACTTTTTGTTCCAAATTCTGAATTAATTAAGTTCAGATAATGATCGTTATATAAGATTATGTTACATGTACTTTTAGTTTCTTGTGTGCTAAATGATACTTTCATAAACACCTTATATTTAAATTTCTTTATTATTATAATTACACGAAGTAGAGATCAAAACTAATTGTACATTGCTAAACATGTAATTTGCTTTTGCTTTGAAAAAAATTGTGAATATAAATTATATTTTCTTTCAAATGTAATAAATTGACACAAAACGAACATTTTTTGAGGTGTACGAGTGTACTCGAAGGCTTAATTGAACTTTTCGGATCAGAGTTTGTCCTTGTCTGCCGTCGTTGCCGTTAACTTTTTGCAATATCATCTCTAGAGCCATTGGACCAATTTTAACCAATCTGAATTGCCACAAAAAAGCCTAAACAAAAAGGGGTTCAAGTTTGTTCGAAGTAATTAATGATATGTTTGATGAACAGGTCATTGGATCGACCATAGAACATACGAGATGATGACTTTAAACGAAACTGCTCATGTTCTTATTTCATCAACATTTTTGTCAATAACTTTCTTCCTCTTTATAAATTACTCATACGTAGAGCATGCTTTTGCGTATCGAATCAACTGAGAGTTATAAAGCTCATATGCAGGAGATGAAGGTACCGTAAATTGCTACATAAGTAAGGGAAGTTGACGATTGAAAAGTTAAAGCCATCGCGTTTATTAGTTTCATAAAACTTTACTGAATATGCAATTAACATCTTTTTCTGGTAAAATATCCAAATATGAAACGATTATGTCCAGTCCACATAAATATCAACCAAATTCTGCTTACAAATATTTGGAAAAAATTCCTCTGCATTACCATAAATTTACTTTTGTTCTTGTATATTTTCTTCAACATAAAGAATTGTGTTGTTTTTGAGTTTTAACTTTGTTATTTTGCCCATTAATTTTTTTTATACTTTACTTATTGAACATAATAACATTCCATATCTGTGATCTAAAACCCTGAGTAAACGTCATCCATAAATTGTGCATTTTCCCACACTTGTGTAAACTTTGCGTAAATACAGTGTCAACATTCTCTTTTATCAACTATATACATATACTAAGTATTTTCTTTAGAAAAAAACTCAAATTTACTGTGTCAAGAGATACGACGGTCGTTCAATAAATAATGCAACATGTCATCTAAAAATATGAAAAAGTACATAATACATATTCTTAATAGTTTCAATCCTTCAAGGCATTCCCCGTTATCCTTTATACCTAGATGTATATATCTTTTATTAGAACACAACTTGAATATGCTGTCGAAGTTTGGTCTGGATGCACAAAAGCAGACATAGAGAATCTTGAAAAAGTACAGTTATTTACTGTAAGACTAGTTACTGGGCTTACAATTATTGCTTCAAGAAATTCATTATATTTGGAAACAAGTTGGTAACTATTGGAATACAGAGGAAACAGAGCAAAACTAATAACAATGTATAAAATACACAATTATAATTTAGTTCCTAATTATTTACAAAATTTAGTACCTGATATAAGAGGAAATATTTCAGGATATACTATCAGGAATTCCTTAAATTATTCTTTGCCAAAATACAGAAAGTTTAGAACTATAAGGAATTCCTTAATGAATACGCTATTGTCATTTAATTGTTTATATGTAATAGATGTACATTTAATGCTATGTGGCGATGATTCTCTTACTATTGATCAAAATGTTGAACTTTTCAAGACTATTCAAATTTTCTGAAATGAATATGGTCGTTTTTCAAAATAAGCCTACTTTTCCCTTTTTTTTCTTACCAAAGTGTCAAAATTTTCTTACCAAATAATTCGAATTATTATACCTGTACATTTAAAGAATTTATATTTTTTCTTTCTATTACTACGATGCTTATGTAGTAGACAATATGTATATATGTTTGTTTTATTATTTTAGCAATTTTACAAAATTTTGTAGTAGGAGAAGACTGTCTAAGTTTCTGAACTTGTGTCCGATCCTTTTGACTTTGTCAATAAAATATATTCAATTCATAGGTTTTTTCTTTCAGTGCGCGCGTGTATGTATAAAAGGGTTTAGAATCACCAGAAATCTTCGAGCTTCATTCTGAACAGAATCGATCTAATATTTCTATAGTTATCTGAATCCTAAAGATAGAAAACTGAATTATATTCTTCAATGTTTTTATTCGTTTTATGTAAATATATAAAACAAATGCAGACCGTTTGAACATATTATATTTTTCAATTTTTGCATTTTTTTTAAAGAACATGATAAATCTTTGACGTCAAAACCAATAGCATTTGATGGCCTACAATTTTGTGTAACATATTGATTTATTAAAGTTAAATTATGTTTTTATCTTATGTAACCTTCATCATGTTGGTTTCTGCACTGTGGCAACGCACTTTGAAAAAATTACGCACTTTGAAAAAATTTTTCAAAGTGCGTAAAAATTGGAACAAAATCAACGCACTTTGAAAAATTTTTCAAAGTGCGTTAAGAATGCACATAATAATTTTTTTACCATGGAGGCATTTAACGCACTTTGAAAAAAAGATATGAATGAAAATAAAAATTCTAGACTTAGATTTTAGTAATAGAGGAAATCAAATTGTAATAATTTTATCCTTCGAAAAACTTTTTTTAAATTTACATGAACTCATTTAACCTCATTGAGAACAAGGAGAAGACGAGTAGAAAGTCTCTCATCCCAACTCTTAAACATTGTACATAGCCGTCGGTAGCGGATAGAATGCACTTTACCGGTACGGCCGCCATTTTGATTCTAGATCCGCGCGTGAGAGTGCGCGGCGTAAAAACTTAGCAACGTATCAACTATGATGGGCGACGCCATTTTGTTGTGTAAGAAACTCTCGAAGCGAGAAAAAAATATATGTAAATGGGTTTTCGCTTTTTTAAGCGGGGGTGTGGCGGCGGCAGCCCCCAATACGTAAATAAAATGAATAAAACAAACTTACCTTAGTCGTTAGATAAATCTGCGCTAAGACTCGGATCCATAGTATGATACGTACGTATCACTATACATACATGTAGTTAACCATTGTGTCTTTTTTTTCCGGGTTGTAAATACGTTTTTAGGGGTGATGGAGATAAACGTCAATTTTTAGTTATAGCTACTATCCAAGTGCATTCTTGTTTTATTCTTTCCAATATAACTGCATTCCATGATCTCAATGATTGTAAAGTATTCCTGTTTTGCAAATTGAAATCTATTTTTTATTTAATTATTTATATGTTAGATTAACTGCAGCATTTAAAATCTATGTGTGTCTCTTATGTTTCATTTTTCTTATACTGCCGATTGCTGTTTCAAACATGTTGAACTTTTTTTCCCCTCCACTTATTCAACATTTTCATAAAATGATCACATTTATCGCTAAAACTTCCATAAATATAGAATGCTGCCTAATTTCAAAAATTTTTTCTTACACAAACAAATCATCAAAATTTTGAATCACTGTTTACAATCATGTAGAGAAGTCAAATTATATTTCACGTAATTGTACCAATCAAAAATTTATATATTTTTTGCTTTCTGTTATTAGGAATGTGGCCGACAAAATGAAAGCCAAAGGTTTGTATATATGCTTTTAGTTTTATTAATTTGTCAATTTTACAAAATTTATGTAACATGAAAAATGACGAGGAATACAAAAAATAGGTTATTTTTGCATTTTATTGCCTTTTTGAAATTGTCAATAAAATATGTCTCTTATTCATAAAGAGCACGTGATATTTCCATGTTATTGTGTGCCGGTAAAGTGTATAAAATGGTTTAGAATCAAAGTTGATCCACAGGTAAGCCCCAATTTTTAATGCATACATGTATATATTATGTATATCTTTGCAAAATATTTATGTGCCTACATGTAAATTTAGGTACTATGCTGCTACACCCAAATATATGTGTTTACATTTGGTATGACGTAAATATATTTAAAACAAAAATGCATGCAAACTTGAAAAAAATTTAGTACATAAAGCATTTTTCAATTTTGCATTTTTTAAAGAACATGATTACTAGTAATCTTTGACGTCAAAACCATTAGCATTTGATGGCCTACATTTTTATATAACATATTGATTTATTAAAGTTAAATTATTTTTTCAAAGTGCGTTATGTGCACTTTGAAAAAATTTTTCAAAGTGCGTAATTTTTCAAAGTGCGTTGTAACACTGCACGTAACTTCTATCGTCTGGTGCTAATTATTTGTTAAATCATGTAACCAGTTGAAAAAGTCGAGAATCTGATAGCACAGTCATTAAAAAGTGTTCTAGTGTCCCAGTGCATTGTTCGAGAGTGGAAAAGGTTGAGTTAAGTGTACTTTCTCTCTCTCCAAATATGGCATTATTTGGCTAATCCTAGAATACAAACAAGAGTTACCTCTCTTCAAATCAAAGATAAATTTTTCAATGCACCACGCTCGGCTCAAGCATATACATCTTTCCTTATATGATCCAGCCAGTGAAAAAAAAACTTTTAACATTACCTAAAAGAAACTGAAAAATAATAAATATTAGTAAAGGAAATTGTCAAAATCCTTTCTCATGTGTGTGCGTGAGGGTTGATGGGTGGGAGGGTTCGCGGGTTTCAACTTCTGTCAAAACCAAATTTTATTCATACACACTACATTTCCCTAATTTGACCATCCTGTAACAAAAAGTGGGCCTTTTTAATGAATGTTATATATTTTTTCAATAGTAAAAAGATGTTTGGAAAAAAAGTGGGAAAAGGCATCCCCGCTCCTCCCCCGGTTGAGCAATTTCAGAATTGATAAAGAATTGAGTCAGGAAATTTCAGAATCAATCATATATATTCTCCTCTGGCAAAATTTGCAATTTTTTTGCTATTAAATGAGTTGCATAATGATCACTGTTGAATAAAGGAGATTCAAAGAATTTCCAACATCATATATATATTCGTCATGAACAGTGCATTTTCTTTTCTATTTTAAATATATACCTGCAGAAATCTGCGATAGTTATTTTGTATGGCTTCGACAAGGTTGGTTTTTGTGTAAAGTCTATTTTCCGAGTTGCCCTTTTGTTCTGTTGACAGTTATTGACAGTTTCGTACTGGCTTCATTTTAATTGATGATAGTACCTTACACCAGAGTAAAGTTTATTCTAAGGAAGATCGGCTTTTTAACAGTCAATGTAATTTTCAGCAGCAAGTTATATTGTCAAGGGACTTGCCATTGTAGTTTTTTTAAATGATATTGCATTAATCAATTTTTCTAGACAACTTGCTGAAATTTATTGTATAAAAATTACAATGCTGATATATGATTTTTATCTATATTGGATTCCGAAACTTCATAAAAATCCTTACAAACAAAGATACCAAGCCCTTTTCTTTACTCCTCACTAAGATATTAACAGTAGTGAAAGAGAAACAAAAACAACAAACAATATATTTAAGAAGTGATGTAAATCAGATGTGGATACTTATATAATTTGAAGGAAATTTTGGACAATTTGAAATTACAAGATTTTACCAAAACCAACAGCTTAAAAACTTATGACTTTTCAACTTTATACACAACCATTCCCCTCGATAAATTAAAGTTCAGGGTTTTTGATATCACTGACAGCTGTTTTTTTTTTCAATAAAAATGGAACTCGTAAATTAACTTACCTTGTCATTGGTCATTTGCAAAAATATTTTGTTAAAAAGCATTCTGATTGCACATACAATACTCTGAAGTTGACATAAAAAAGATGCTTGAGTTTCTGATTGACAATATCTATGTCATTTTTGGAGACCAGGTCTTCCAACAATCTATTGGATTTCCCATGGGTACAAATTGCATCCCGTTATTAGCAGTCCTATTTTTATATTTATATGAAGCAGAATTTGTCCAAAATCTTATACTGAAAAGAAGAAAACGCTTGCTATGGTCTTCAACTCGACATATATTTTCAATCAACAATGGTACATGTAATTTCCATTCTTATGTCGATACGATACATCCCGGTGAGCTTGAGATAAAAGATACTGACACATCTGTTTCATATATGGATATTTTACTTAAAAAGGACTTCAATGGTCATCTAACAACCAAGCTCTATGATAAGCGTGATGAATTAAACTTTACAGTCGTCAACTTCCCTTATTTATACAGGAATATATACCTTCATCACCTGCATACAGAGTTTATCTATCTCAGTTGATTCGATACGCAAGAGCACGTTCTACGTATGAACAACCTCGAAAAAGAGGATAATATTGACAAGCAACTTGATGAAACAAGAATATCAACAGCCTCGTTTATAGTCATCATTTCGTAAGTTCTATAAGATCTATAGTTGATACAATGACCTTGTCAGCAAATACATTTTATCATTGTGTCAAATACTGACTGACATTTTTCATTCTAATTGTTAGTTCATTACTTATAAACTGAATTGACGACGGATATTTCCGTTATTTCCCGATCTTGACAAGGAGCAAACGGCGGGTGTGACCTGTCATCAGGGAATGCTCATTCCTCCATGGCATCTAATCCCACCTCTGATGTTTTGGAGGTCCGTGTTTTCTTTGAGACATTATTAAATTATTTCTAACTTTTTTATCCAAGAAATTACTCATATTTTATATTGTTTTATGAACTTTTTAATACTGTTTATCTTTATGTCTCATTTAAAGTCTTTATTTTTGCTATAAAATATTTTTGAAAGGCAAAGAAACTTCAGTTTTCGAAGACCGTTTTAATACTTTTAATTTTTTTTCTAAGTGTGGGGTTCTATCCATAAAGCTTTTAAACAACAATTTATAGCTAATCGATTTTCATCACACATACTTGTTGGTACTAATAAATATTTATTGTTAATAATTGTGCCTGATCGTGATACTAGTATGTCGAGTGTTAATTAACACTTTAGACTCATTGATTAGCAACAACTTTATAAACAGTTAGGAAGGATTGATAAATAAGAGTTGTAAATTGTTAAAAATGTGTTTTCAGCCAACGCTTTGAATGCTTCCCCCGTGTAACTAACGGCTCAGATCAAACATGTCAAAACTTAACAAAATCTTCCTCAAATGATTCTGTCGAATATCGCTGGCATAATTATTCTTTTTATTATTATTATTATTATTTTAGAAAGTTTAAGACCATTTATTTTTAGATTAATATGACGGAGACACGTATTCCCAAGTTTTTAAGTAAGTTCTTTTGCTTGTTTGTTGTTATTGTTGTTAATTTACTAGAATTTCTCACTCATATTGAAACGCTACCACTTGTTAGTGGAGGGCTGCATATTTAAACCTATATTTGGCATTCAGGACCATCAATGATTGAGAAGTGAGGAATCTTTTCATGGCAACACCCACTGCGTGACCTCGGTTTATACGGTTTCATCAGTATTCATTTGGTCTTCACGGTGGGATCGACCCTGCGACGTAGGGATCAACTCCTCACGGCGAATCTACTACAGCAAACGATATGTCCACTGTTCCACGTGGGCGTCTAAGTTCTTTTTTAAAATGGGGTCTAGATCACTATTTTATTCACAAAGAGACAAATGAATAGACATTGATTTATTTATTACACACATAGCTTAATCAATATACTGTGCTTTTTTCATTTTAGAAACAAATAAAATGTGGTTTTTTTTATACATAAGCTTTTGTCGAACATACCAAGTGCTAGAAACTTCTTATTTAGTAAAACATTAGTGTGCTATGTATCAGCGTAGTTTTAAATAGTTGACGTTTGTATTTTGGTCTCTTAGTAATAGATTAATAATTGAATTTCAGTTTTTGAATACTAGTTCTTTTTACTAAGAGTATTTATTGCTCTCTGCAAACATATTTTTAAGAATGTGCCAGGTAAAATATTTTTCTTTCTATTCAACTGTCTATATATACCCAGGATAAGATTTTTGTATTCGTTTGTCTGTCTGTTTACATACCCGTTTAAGGTTTTCTGTCTGGTTGACTGTATATTCCATGTATAAGATTGTTCTATCTGGTTGGCTTTCTTTAATGCACGGTATAAGATTTTTCTTAGTTTCTGTTTTGCTCTCTGTATTTTCTAAGTTTGACTGTCTGGTTATGCCTGCAATAATATTTTCTGTCTGTGTGGATCTCTATATATGCCCGATATAAAACTCTCTGATATGTTTGGTTGTCTGTAAAAGCCTGGTATAAGATTTTCCTATCTGTTTGATCGTTTGCATATGTCTGGAATAAGATTTTCTTACTATTAAGCTTTCTGTAAATTTTCCTTTCTGTGTGGCTGTCAATATATGTCTAATATAAGACTTCTAAATCTATTTGGTTGTCTGTATATGCCTGGTATGAAATTTCCTGTTTAGCTTTCTGTATATTTTCCTATCTATATGGCTGTCTGTATATTCCTAGTATAAGATTTTCTGTTTAGCTTTCTGTATATTTTCCTATCTATAAGACTGTCTGTATATGCCTGGTACACGTATAAGGTTTTCTGTATATTTTTTCTATCTGTTTGGCTGTCTTTATATGCACGGTCGTTTAAGATTTCTCCATCGGTTTGACTGTCTGTGTAGCTGTCTGTGCAATTCTGTTCAGGCAATAAGCTTAAAATTAAGAAAGGCTTATAGCTGATGTATACAACGTGGGCTACATTAGACCCTAGTTTGTTGCATGAAATACAAAGATAACAAAAAACATTAGATTTCTTTGGAACAAGTCAAACTAAGAGCAGAGCAAACACGGACTTCTTAAAACATTAGAAGTGGGATAAGGTGCCAAAGAGAAGTAAGTATTTCCTTCTAAATGGTCATGTCAATCGAGTACTCCTTGTCTTGATCAGGTAAACGGAAAAATATTCTTTAAAATTTTGATCTGTAAATGATAGCCAAACAATTAGAATGAAAAACTTCAGTCAGCATCTGACACAACAATATACTATACACGTATTCGCTGACAGAGTCCTTGTATTGACTATATAGCTGAAAGTATTGGCCTACCAATTTGTAAGATAAGCTTAACAATAGATGGAGTGTACCGGCAATAAAGTCATTATAGCGGTGATAAAATTTGCGCACTGTTGGCTTTAATACGTGAATGTTGGTATCCTTGTATCATTAACGTATTTTTCAATAGTTTGACTTGGTTTAGCTGAACTATTGCTGAAGTCATCACGTTTATTTGAAGTTTTTGTTTGTTGATTTCAATTAACTTTTTTTCCTAGTAAAATATAAAACATACAATGTTTAATGCCCTCTTCACATATTTTTATCGTTTGCATTTTTTTTTAGATCGATCACGCTTCATTGTCTTCACCTTTTCCATTTTCAGTCTCTGTGCTGTCTTTTGTCTCGAGTTCAAAGGAATATATCGAATTAACTTAGTGAATGAAAGTGAATATCGTTGATTGATAAAACGTTGTCAGTATATCTATTTGTTGAATTGAAGACTACAGAAAGAGAAATCTGCTTTTCATGTTTTTTTTAAAAATAAATTCTGCTTCATATGACCGCAAAGAATAGGTCTGCTCACACAGGGATACACTTACTTGTATTTGGTGCGCATTAAAATTCCGATTGTGTGAAGAGTTGAAAACTACATTCTTCTAGATACATGTAATTTTCAAAGTAAATTCAGGCATCTTTTTAATATCGATTTCGGAGTACTGATGAAGTCGGAGTACTGATGAAGTCAATCTAACAGAGATTAAACTGACTAACTATAAAAGAATTTTTACACTCGCTTTTCTTTAACTTTGTAACAGTGATGTAAAACTTAAACCTGGCCAAATTGCTTATGATGATTACTTAAGTTTATACGATCTTAACATCAAATATTTAGTTAACTTTCTGAATCACTGACAGAAAGAAAGTAGAATTCCAATTCCTGTTTAAGCCCTAACTTCTTCATGGTAAAATATTGTAAGCTGATTTTGATGTTAAACAATGCATAATTATACCTTTGAAAAAGTCACATATTCATTCAACTGGTCTTTAATAGTTTAACTTGCTTGGAAACATTTTAAATATAAGGACATATCTCTGCATGTAAAAGAAAGACAGTGTTTAAAAATGACATCTTGAAATGATACGTGTTCTTCCATTTCACTTGGAAGTGCGTTGTAGAATTTTATGACTGCCTTTTACAGTTTTCGCATTTTTGCTCATGCAGTTCAGTGCTGCAGGCACGGGACACGAAAATGACATTTCCAGATAAAAATAAATCTACATTGGTAATCATGTGTATAGTCTGCAATTTGCCACAGTGAAAAAAAACAAATCAATGCTTCAAATGCCATAATGGCTTTATAATATACAGACTCGGTTGTGAAAACCACTGCATTATTGATGAACAAAGTGTGAATTCTTTCTTTTTGTGAAAACTTAAAAGCAACATTAAGCATTTCTAACTCTTTTAAAAAAGATTACCTTTACCACAGATGTGAAAGAAATATACCATAGGGTCTTTTTTAATTCAATAAAGAACTGCTGCAACAATCATGGTATTCTATCTAAGAGGATTGTTTAATTATTATTATTATTTTTTTTTTTAAATTGCTTGATGGTATTGAAAAAATATTTTAATAAAAAGAAAAGATGTGTACATCAGTTATACACGTATACTTACTTCTTTAGAAATAACTATTTCACGGTTTTCATTTAACAAAACAACTTTAATCAGTTAGAAAACTTCATGATTCCAAGTATAAGCCTACCAATTTTACACCCAATCCTGTAAGATAATTTGGATAAAAAGACAAAATGACGAGTGCTCATTGGATGTATTGTACTTCCTTCCTCTGTTGGAGCAGGATTTATGTCTCAAAACACATTTAATTCACTCTTTCATTTTGCAGGAACTTTAATTCAAAATCAATAGTCCACATTCGGTGTCAGGACCCAGTAAGGTTTATGTGGGTCTCTACGGGGAAATTAAGTTTCATACACATTTTAGGTTACGGCCTAACATCCATATTTTCTTAAAATTTGCAATTAATTTACACCTTTTATTTTACATTTCTAATCATTTTCTTTAAATCCTTGAAAGTCAGTTTTGAACAGATGCTTTCAAATCATCAATTATTTCCTGATGTGGGTTTAGAAACATTATGTAATTTTTATTGCCGAGGAGGAAATATTTTTTTTCGGCTTTCAAGTGTTCTTGATGGATCAAACCATCACGACTTGCCAATCCCCCTTTAAAAGAGTGATTGAGATGAAAGCTTCCACACAATTCTCCCAGTAAAATATACAACAACTAAAGACCACAAGGAAAAACCACCTATCATCAGAAAGGACCATGAATAAAAAAAAGATGCTGAAAGTGACTCAATGTTAAGTTGTTACAGTACTATCGACTCTAGACACAGCTTTGACAACTGGTAGAACTGTAATAAAATTTGTATAATAGCGGCATCGATTGAGTACGACAGCTGCTGAAGAACTCTATATGTAATGACGCACGGAAAACTAGTGACAGATTACCTTTGTCAAGGTAAGTGTTAGACCATTCTTCTTAGAATTTTGCGGTGCTCAGTTTCTTGGAAATTTGAGAAGTTTTTGTACCAACAAAATATTTCACTCGTTGGATGCAATGAACCACAAATATTAGAGGAATATAACAGATAGTAAAAGTAAGTGTTTTAATGTACTATCAGCACAGATATAAAGTGTATTTTCCAGCATATAAACTCTATTTTTAATTTGCTGAAGCAAAAAAGGTGAAATATATTTACTTACATCGTCTTCAGCAGAATGAGATCTCTAATATATCTTATGGTAATGTTTGTCTGTTACCATAAAACCTCGAGAGGAAACTAAATGAACTTGACTTTTTTCATGACTGAGTGCGTTTAATACGATGTTACACGATTTGGGAAACTGCCTCATTGATGTATCTGATAATCTTGTTTGTGTGTAGCATAGGAAATCTTTACTATCACATACTGGGATCAAGTAGCGAAACTCTATATGATGTTTTTTACCTGTAACAAGGTAGATGAACGTAGCCTATAGGATCGTTATCGCGTTCTTGTATATTATTATAAACATCATCAGCATGTCAGTTTTATATGACAATCATATGATGTATAATTATATGTTGAATAAACTTATATGAATGACTGTATGTCTTTTTACAAAATATATAGCTTAAGTGCAGAAATTCTTTTGAAAATACTTTCATCGCAAGAAATTGTAAGGGTAACAAAATATTAAAAGGATGTTTAGTCTGAAAAGTCAACTAATGTACATTAAATACTGGTAAGGATCGGTTAAACATCATATTGAGGCTTTTATTTCAATTGATTTATGTATGCAAAAGATTCATATTTGACTCTATAGCATATCAATCTATCGATTTCAAGGAAGCTTATAAGGTGATCTCAGATGTGTTTTAGCTTAGACATTTTTTGAGTCAGACAGCCAAATGAAAGATACTAAGATATATAGTTTAGAGGCATAATAAGCGAAAAAGGTTGAAAATTGATAACGCCTGAGTCCTCTCAAGGGGCTGCCCTCGATACATTATGTTCTTTAATGGAACTCGCTTAAAAAATTCATTCTGAGGCAATACAAACACCTTCCCATTTCCGTGGCTCAATCTTTCAAGAGAAATCATTTATTGTCTTATGTATATATTTATTAACATGTAAAATATCAATATTTATGCTCAAGGAAAAATCAAGGAATATGTATTTGAGCAATATTTACGAAACCGAAAAAAAAATATTTAAAAACAAATCTCTAAAAGAAAATTTTGACATCTTCTACCATCAAAGATTCGGGGCTATATAGTTTTTGCCCTGTCCGTCTGTCTGTCAGTTAATCTGTTTGTTCCCAAAAAAATTAATCTTGCCCATAACTTTTGACTGAGAAAGGCTACGACTTTCATAGGTGTATTTTTTGTGAAAAGACCTTTCTTTGAGTACCACCAAATTTGACCTCCTCTTGCTCTTGGAGTTTGATGACGTACATTTATAAAAAATACCAAACATAAACTTGGTCATAACATTTGAACAGCTGGTGCTTGGTCTTTTTTACTTCACAAGTGTATTCAATTTGACAAGGCCTTTCAGTTAGTATAAATATATTTGACCTTTTAACTCTCACCTTGGCGTTTGGATCACTTAGTAAAAATCTTTAACCTTAGCCATTACTTTTGAACATTTAGTACTAGGGCTTTCATATTTCACAGGTGTATACCTTCCTCTAGATACCAACAATTTTGACCTTGAACTTGGAGGAGTTAGACTTGCATTTGAGAGACTTCAACATTCGCCAATAGCTGCCATACGGGGGCATCATTGTTTCACAAACACATCTTGGTTTTTGGGGCGATACAGGTCTTAGAAATTAACATGCATAAGAGCAACATTTTGTCACGATTTTTAACAGGTTATTGTTTTCATTTCATCTTTATTAATAAATATTTGCGAGAATGAATTTGAAACTAGACTGCCTGTTATTATGCAAAAAATAAACTCCTGCCGAAGTGATTTACTATAATACTTTGTTACCACATGTTGTTTCAAAATTAACGACTAATATGTCTGTCAGTTGAATAAAATAATCAAAACTTTGTAGACGAATTTTCTTCCAATTTAAACCATTTCTTTTAAATTCTTTAAATATTTTAAGGGTATTTGCAAGTGTAATAGTTTATGTAACTTTTGACAAGTTCCAATATGAACACTCTAAGAACATGATGTTTAACACAATCTCTATTACCTTTTAATTGTCCCCAATTAGAGGTCAATTAGATATCTATATATCCATATCTAAATCTATATATAAATATGCAAATTTTTACTGCTACTTATGTAGAGTCTACACTGGTAGGACATAAAGTAATGCCAATCTATGGTCCATTTAAAGAAAATTTCGATTCACTTCTTAAAATGGAATGTACATGATCTCCAAAAATCGTCAAAATGATTTTAAACATGTACTAAGTATATAATATGTGAGAAATGCCACGGCACTGTGACACCTGTCACGGAATAATAAGATAAAGTTTTTGTCGATACTGTAAAATTTAGTATATGTATAGCCATTTAGAAAAACTCGAAACTGTGATATTTTTCACTGCCGTATGAGGTAAAGTACTTGAAATAAATTATTGATTGGATATGTAACAGCTGATCAGAATGTGACATCTTCTAAATATTATACTCAAAGGAATGTTTGTGTACGTTTCTGTCTGCAGCGTAATGTCTAATTTCATCCCAAATAGTAATGTACTATTCATTTAATTGAGTGTTATGTAAAAATTCAGACACATAGACTATGAAAAATGATTTTTATTGTTTTACACTGGTTACATAATATGTTTGATTTCCCTTAGGAGTTCTAGAGTGTCTTTCATGCTCTAACTTGGCAAAGCAATGCAAAAACATACCTGGCTTGTTATCGATAACTTTCACAAGAAAAACCAAAGAGTATAGAAAAGAAAACCATGAGAATAAAGTTTGTTCATCATTGAGGATATAGGACTGAAATAAAGACGTAACATGCAATTTTTTCTTCTTAAATTAAGTAACCTTTTTGATTTTCTGTTAAAGGATACGATTTAGATAAATTATTAATTAAATTAATTTGGATAAACTATTAAGCATAGTGGAACCCAAATTAATTTGCTTTCATAAATACGTGAATGTACTAATGAAATGTAGTAATAAAAGAAATAATGAGTCCTTTATTAGAAATCATAATACAGCTCTTTTTCTGGTCATCACCATATCTACACAGTAACCGGAATCAATACATCCCTGTAAAATTTCGTTGTAATAATATAACACCTCCATAACACCAGACAATGGAAGCAGATCAATTTTGAATGCTGGGTCTATCGAGTTAACTAGAATAATCAGTAGAGATGGGTGAGACTAGCTCGCTGTTGTCATTAATTATTGGAAATTCGCTCTGATTCCTTTTTCTTTTCAATTATATCCGTTCCTCTTTGTACGGAGTTGACCTTTTTCGGAAATAGTACAAAGACCGGTAAAGAAAGGGCGATCAAAAACAAAACCAATTTTTTATGCCCCCGTAATCGAAGAATAGGTAATCCTTTTGTCCTTTTGTCCGTCTGCTTTACGTATACGTTTGTTTGTCTGTTTATCTATTTGTCTGTCCACAAAAACTGTAATCTTTGATTGGAGCAATGGCTTTATTTCACTGGTGTATTCATATATTTAACCCGAATTCACCGTAACAAAAATCTTCTTGAGATATAAACATATCCGACCTCTTGATCTTGCAGTTTTGGTTCACTTTTTTTTATTTCAACGTATTTTCTTCTTGTGACAATGCCTCTTGGGTACTATTATTTTTTATCACTTGACGTTGGACACATTTGAGAAATTGAACTTTCACCATGAGCTACAATACGGGATTATCAGTAATTCACAAACACAACTGGCTTATAAATTGAATAAAAAATACGGAGATTGGCTAAAATTATTACATGGTAACAAGACTTAGTACACTCAATGGAGAAGAAAGTATAGTTCTAATCAGCTTTGTGGTAAAAAATAAAATACAAATGAAAAAAAAAAATAATCGTGAATATTGAATACAAATGGAGTTTTAAAGGATACATTTTATTCTAAATACATATACGAGGGGTTATCAAAAAGTAGATATGATTTAAAATGATATTTTAAAATGAAATTCATCTGGAAGTTGCAAATTTAAAAATTTAAAAAAATCGAAGACAGTAAAGAAGGATAAAATAAGTGTTTTGATTTTCATGACATTTTATTTATCATTTTTCTAGTCTATTTTCAATTTAATTTCAATATGAAAGCGTTTCATTAGAAATCTTATAAAGAATAATTTATTTTACAGGTAAGGCAATTTGAATGACGTTCTAATTAACCTTTTTCTTCTGGAGGTCCTTCTTGGGAGGCGAATTTTTATTTTATACATTGTAATTATTTTAAGTCTGACATTTAAATAATAACTTTCATATGAAAAATTTTCAATATCTTTGAATTGAATTAATTTTATAACCTTGAAACTACATTATAGAATCTCTCCCTTTTTTTCCCTTAAAAACTTATTATTGAGAACATGGCCTTGGTGTATGTTTAATATGTCAAGAAAAAACTTTTCTTAAAAGACTTAGTTAAAAAAAGTTCTTTAACAATACAAATCTGTGAAGAGGGTATAAACATGGACCCTTTGAAAATCGAGGCGATTAGGTGTCAAGGAGGAATAACAATCTCCTGTTGACATCAACTTATTAGTCAAAAGCCGGCTTCGGTTTACAAATAGCTCACACTCTCTATTGAATAAGTTTGAGGACATGAACAGCATTTGCAGGCGAAAAAGGGATTCTACCATATAAATAAGGAGAAATAAGTGTCAGATCAAGTAGTAAAATAGGACGTCACAATGACATTGTGTAATAGAAAATCTATGAAAGTATCATTAAATTTTATTCAGTGGTATAGGAGGAGTTGCGGATAAGAGATTGGTACCCTTTAATATTATAGAAAAAAGTCAGTGTCAATGTTTTGCTCGGGGAGACTCAAAAATATGTGTCTGATCTAAAAGTAAATAGAAGGTGCACAATGGCAACTATGTAGCAAATAATCTGTGAAAATGTCATTAAATTTCATTGAGTGGTATGAAGGGAGTCGAGGATAACAGATGGGTACCACTTAGCGTAACACACGGACGGACATCCCTTTTCCTTGTCTTAAGCGGGGGGAGGGTATAATAAGGAGAGATGACGATTAAAAAGTTGACGTAATCTCGTTTACAATTTAGTTGCTGGCCATTTATGTCAATAGTCAGTTAACTAGAGGTACTGTGAGCACTGAGCTCACTGAAAGATACCCCTAAAAGATATCTCCAATATGATTATAATGGCAAAATCCATGTTTTGCTCTGGGAAACCCGGTATAAAGTGAAAAAAAGGAGATGCACAATGGCATTATGTAGCAAAGAATCGTTGAAAGTATCATTAAAATCTTATTCAGTTGTATAGGAGAGATGGGTACCCTTCATTTATTTTATCTTTTCTTTTATGATGCCATTGTGCACCTCTTATTTTGCTTTTTGGTCTGACACTTCTTTCGGGTCTAAAGAGCAAACTATGAACTTTGCCATTATAATCATATGGGACGCGGAGAGGGGGTATCATTTCGTGAGATTAATGCTCATAGTACCTCTATTTTAAATTGGATATTAGTACGTTATGATGAAGTTTGCCTATCTTCGCTCAGTAAAGAGTATTTTAGCTAATTTTTAAAAAATAAAGAGGGTTCCTGGAATCCCTATGGATTGGATCCATGACTGTGCCATGTAAAGTTAAGACCTTAAACTGATAACAGACTTCAATTAAAATTATAAATTGGAAAACCGGCCCCTTTAAATAATTTTGAGATAAATCTAGGAAAAGGGTAAGAATAAGAACTAAGGTTAGAGATAGAGTTTTTGTTGGGGATAAAATGTTAGTGAAATGAAAATTTACAAATTCACACAAATTTTAAAATTCTTCGCTTTTAGTATTTTAAAAAAAGTATTTTGTGATTTTTTTAAGAATATATTTCTCTCCATTATTTGTAATCGTTGTTAATTACAGTAAAAGATAATTCTTTAAAATTTCAAAAGATAATTCTTTAAAATTTCAAAAGATAAAGGGCACTGAAAATGAAGCGTAGGATAAAAGTAGCTACGCAATAACTGGCTGGAATAGAGGGGAGTTTGATTAATATCTAAGCATACGACACCTTGACATTTCAAGAGAGAGCAAACAAACGGTTCCACCATCTTTTTTTCTAATAATTAGAGTTCAATCAATTACAGTGAATAGCTGGCAGTGATTCATTGATTGTTTTAACACCTGTTATGCGATAAAGACAGGTTTTCTTTCCATCCATTCAGGTTCTGGTTTTGCTACAATTTTACACTCCAGGATTATGAGAACTACGCTCTCATGTAAAATGCATCAGGAAATCTCTTGACTAATATTGAATTCTTTTACAACTTTACCCTGTCCCTTTACCTTATACAAGTGTGGGCTTAGATCAATCTTCCTACGTTCATCCTGCTAGTGAAGGCATATTTGGATATGTGTAATGTTTTAAAGGGGATTTTATCATCCTGCTAGTGAAGGCTCTTTCATAAAATGAATTTTGGAATATGTGTATTTTAAAACTGTTTAAATGATAAGACAATGACAGGATTTTATCCTAATACCACGGTCCGATTTTGTCAGAAAAAAAAATTAAAAGGTTACTTTTTAATAACACTGGAAAAAGTTCTTTGCTGGTGACAAAGTCAAAAATATAAAACTTTCGATTTTATCAAAAGTGTGTCTTTTGTGAATGGGTTGACTTCCTGCCTTGAACAGGATGACATAAGCCGGCAATTGCTCTTTGAGCAATAAGCCCGGCTAAAAATTTAAAGGGCTACTTTTTTAATTGGAAAAAGTTGCTGGTGACCAAAAATATAAAACTTTCGATTTTATTAGTGTGTCTTGTGAATGAGGGAGAATGGAAATAGAATTAGATTTTTATATACTCACGTAATAGGAGATTCGGAGGTATATAGTTTTTGTCCTGTCCGTCCGTCCCTCCAGCTAGTCTGTTTGTCTTTTTTGTCCGTAAAAACTTTAACCTTTGCTCATAATTTTTGAGTCGGTGGGGCTATGACTTTTATATTTCAAAGGTGTATACCTTGTGACAAGAACTTTCTTTGAATACCACCAAAGACCTCTTGATATTGACCTTGGCGTTTGACCTACTTTACAAGACAAAATTTCACTCTTTCACCTTGTTCATAACTGTTGAACAATTGGTCCTAAGACTTTCATCTTCACATGCATATTCTTTTTGACTAGACTTTCCAGTTGGCATAAATATTTTTCACCTTTTGACCTTAACCTTTGCGTTTTACTCATTTTAAAAATATTAACCTTGGCCATAACTTTAGTTAGTTAGAATTAGGGCTTTCATATTTCACATATGTATTCCTTGTGACGATACCTTCTTTAAGGTTCCAACAATTTTGACCCTTTGATCATGACCTTTGGATTTTAATTTGCATTTTAGAAAATTAAACCCTCGCCATAAGTTGTCATATGATAACATCAGTGTTTCACAAACATGTTGTGTTGTGTTAAGTAATGCAACTGCCCTATGAATGTGCTTCTTTGTGATATAAAACTCTCATCATTTTTAACAAGATTAATAAATTAGGATTAAATGACATTCTAATGTTTAATGTAGAACAAAGGCATTTATAAATCCAACACAAGAAAATCAAACATGCAACCCCCGAATTTTAAACACGGTTGTATGGTAGATGTTCCGTGGTACGATGTAATAACAACCCGTAGTTATTTTTCCTGGAAATGAATTATTAACCAACTATCCTCAGCAATTATGTATATTGATATTCCTAAAGAACACACAAGGGATAGCGGCATTCCTGACGAAGCCCCCATAAAATATATCTTGTGTCGGTATCTATATATGGATCATTGAAAACTCTCATCCAAAAATGTTCTAATAACCCCCTATTTCTGATAATCCAATAATGAGCTGAAATTCTCATAGAGGTATTTGACCGATAATTAGGTCAGTCTTGGCCTTCTGTTTTTCCTCCAGAAAATACGCTTACCATCAGTCAATTTTCAAAGGAATGTTTGCAAAAGATTGTATATTACTTGGGGTGTTACAGTTTTTTTTACTCCAAAGAAACATATGGAGTCCATAAAACAATACAAAACAGGAGCAGAGAAAACACGGACCTCCAAAACAGCAGAGGTGTGATCAGGTGCCATGGAGGAGGAGCATCCCCTGACGAACGATCACACCCGCCGTGTGCTCGTTGTTATGATCAGGAAATGACGGAAAAATCCGTCGTCAATTAAGTGTTTAGATAATGGACTAAAAATTAGTATGAAAAAAGTCCAAGAAATCCTTCGATATGAATTTCGAAGAAAGATAGTATAGAGCAAAGTATGTCGAATTATGTTAACTTTCATCCATATTTGCACACTTATATCTTAAAACATTTTTTTTTTTAAATATATAGATATAGAAAAGGTAAACTAAATAATAAACTGCTATATATATACATATTTTCAAAAATTACATAATTATTAGATATTTAAATATATCTATATGAATCTTCATATATGAACTATTATACAATCCTGTTTGGCACTTTATAAGGATATACTTATATTTGTAAATTTTATTTCGGCTGACAGCATGTATATTCAAAATTTATAAAGTTGCATTTTTTAAAAAACTTCTTTCTATAATGAAAAGTCTAATTAAATGATAACGCCTTGTGTTAGATTTTTTTTAAACAACAAGAAAATAGTAAAGCTGGAAGATGAAAACATGTTTAAGGGAAATCAATTAATTATATAAAGGTAAAAATAACAAACATTGATAAATTAAAACAAATCATTTACAAAAATACAAGTATGTGCAGAGGAGAAAAACAAGAAACCCCAGAAACTCCAGATTAGACGTTGCGCATAGTACTGGGGTTTTGTGTTTTTGGTCATTTTATCGTTTTGGCTACATGGATTTTTCTGGTAATTTGTACCAAGCTTCTATAACTTCCTGTGATGATGTCATGTACAACATTCATTAATAATTTTCTTATTTACGGACTGTTCCGACTGTTCGTAAATTAGGAAGCGTTCCGTAATATGCCGTAATCTTGACAAGTTACAAGAAAAGATAGAATGCTTTATAAAGATTTTTTACTATATGACAGGTTCTTTTTGTAAAACTAAGTTGATAAATGAAATGTGCAAATCAAGAAGTAGTCAAAGGTTATAGATATTATGTTATGCGTATTATGGTATTTAACCGGGCGTATAACACCAATGTGAGCTGTATTCTTTATTTATTGGGAAAACTTTTAACAGATAAAATATTATTTCTTAAATGTGCAAATTAATAAAATTTTGTATTCATCAAAAAAGCAAGACATTGATTATGAAACATTTTTACGCGTAAACGATATACGCAATAACATCAGATTTATATTTTGACACAGAAATTAATCAGAAATTGCAAAACCGCTCATAATTTTAAAATTATTAATTAAAAAAAAAATTAAATCCAAGGTCTAACAATAAGTATGAAACATGTCGACCAAAATACAACCCAATGATAGGTTACATTTGCAAACCAAATAAATAAACCATAATTACGACCATAGAATTTACAAAATGCTGACTTTGAACAAAGTTGTTAAAATCCTTGTAACATCAACATTTCTGGAATTATTAACCATATTCAGGTGTGTTAATTAAACAAATAAAGACAATGGACCAATCTTAATCATGAAAATAGTGTACGGCTATTTAATAAGAAATTGCATCATAATTTTAAAAGTTTGAGCTAAAATATGAATTATTAACCATGAAAATTGACAAGTAATTAATCAAGTTTTCATTTGACATACAATATTGACATGCACCTCTGTTACATAAAGTGGCAGGTGAGATGCACTGGCTTGAAGTGCGATGACACGGCATATCACAGTCCTCCTATAGATCAATAATAACTCATCCTCTTTTGCTATGTTTACAGCTGAGAATATTTTCATTGATTCCCACTGATAGCGTTTTATAGGTCTGTGTATCGTAACGGGGATTGTTAATTAAGGAGTGGCCTAAAGACTAAATGATAATACTCTGTTTTATGTTTTTGGAATTATCAGATGACTAATTCTGTTGCTTGATGAAAACATTGGGAAGGCGATCAAGACTTATTTACTTCCTATAGGGAATAGAATAGATAATTAATTCAGTGGCCCAGTCTACGATCAGAATAGCGATACATTTTTTCTAAATGATTAGAAAAAAAATAAGCATACGAATTGTTGTAGTAGGTTGATTTTTCTGGAAAGTTCATTATTTTTTTGGAGGCTGAAGTCTTCCTTACTTTGTTTGAATATTACAATAGTTTACCTTGCATAACTCTACGTTTCTTAAAATTATTTATAAAGTATACTAAGAAAAGATATATTACACATATGAAATCAATATTCTATGTACAATATATAAAATATTCTATGTATAATATACAAAAACATCCTTTTTTCTCTGTACCCAAAAGAGTGTGAAATCTTTTTGTAAAAGTCATTCGCACGTCTATGAAAGATTTATAAAATTAGAGAACAATTTCAATTAATTCTGCGAAACAAATTAATTGTTCATGAGATTCTATGTATATATATACAAAGACAATGTAAAAGATTCGCAAGAAATGGCGAGGAACGTTTACATCATGAGATAAAAACAAACATATTCAGTCAGAAAGAATGATACCCAACAGAAAGTTTATTAAGCAGTTTCATGTCAACTGTTCCTTTGCAAAACAAACTGTTCTGAGAGAAAAGCGATTTATAAATATCAATATGTAAAGCTAACTGTACAGATAATGCAAGCATGTGCAGTTTTGTTCCTTTTACCGTAAATTTACGCATTTAATGGTAGTAATAATTTCAGCAATTAACGCCATTAATAAAGTTAGTCCACATTTAAAGCTAAATATATTTTGAATATTATCAAGATATTCTTTATTTTCAACATAACCATTATAATTTATTTCACAGATCTCCATAAAATATTGAAATTCAAAATGTCACAAAAAGGTGTTGTGTTCCTGACAATTTTAGCATCATTTTTGGGCATAACTTTTTCGTTAATTGAGATATCAATGAGATATTTGGCTGGTATTTAGACACTTTATCTAAAGACATATGTTGAGACTTGGAAATCTTTTCATTTCCTGTATTTTTAGAGTGGATAATATATATACACTTGATCGATTTTTTTAAATCATCCATATGTTTCCTCCTTCCGGAAAGCAAAAGTATTAAAATTTGAATAGTTGAAGTAAATACGCCGGCTAATTCTGGCCAAAAAACCGACTACTTTGTTTTGGTATAGATAAAATTGACTTTCACGAAATGTTCATCGGATAATGAACATTTAATTTAATTAAGCATTATTCATCCCTGAGGTCTCTCTTTCTCCATATTGGCGAATATGACTCAGGTTAAATGTACGTTGTAATGAGTCTATGATCACAGATCAAGCTATAGTTTCCGCTCTATTATATCCTATGGCAGAAATCATTAGAATTTCAACGTCCGATGTATTAATAGCAAAAAGCATATATGCGCTCATCGAAAAGGTTTTGAAATCACGAATATTAGATCTAACGTATACCTACGTGTGCTGCACTGAGATCGATCGTTTGACAGGTTTAGGCTTTTATCACGAGAAAGTGCTATTAACGTTATTCTCTCGATAATTATTTGAATTGTGAATATCTGCTCTTTATTTGTAGAAGGAAATGTTGGCACTTGATGAAAAAGAACACTCAGTGTCTACATAAGGGCACGTTAGGGGCCTTCAACTGTAAGATAGCACCGATGTGACATGGCAAACCAGGGCTCAGGTCACGCAGAGAACCGGGAGGGTTACAGGTCAGCCAAAAAGTTCTTGACGCCTTACGGAAGCGGATTCGAAAAGTCACCAAGTCTGCAAAAGCTGCCCCAGCAGAGCTCCACCGAGACAAGTGGTCTGGGAGAGACATTAACATCGGGATTCTCTTCACAGGAAAGCATACGTAGTACACAGAGCTACACAGGTGAGAGATCCGCCTGTGATGTAATTGTAGCTTCAGATCAATGTCGATCAGGCAGGGCTCCAAAAGTTTTCTCTCCAAGAGTTACCATGAAAGGTGAAAGCGACAAAAAACCATTAATTCACACGGATCAATCCACCTCAGATGAATTAAGAATGGGCAGGAGCATGCAGGCTCCAGCTGGTAGCGCTGCCACCGATAATTTCGACAAATTGTTTGAGAATCCACCAACTTCCCAAAATACATTTCGTGGACTTCATGTAGAGGATATTGACAAAAACTGGGACAGAAGAGGATCTGAAAAAAGTCACCATTCTTCCAGGAGGGAATCGTTTCGAAATAAGGATCATGATCCAAAATTTCTTGGCAAAAATTTGGAGTCTACATGGACAAAATGGTCTAAAGAAAGGAGAGCCTCAACGGAGAGAAAACTCTGTCCCACAGAGGACGAACCTCCTATAGAACGTTCAACGACCCCGGTTAAAAAAGCCTTATTAGAAAGCACTCAATTTGTGCACCCAGACCTAGAAAAATACCACATAACTGAAGAGGATAAGCATTATATTCAAAGACACCGCCAACAACGATATGCAACATATCATGTAATTGAAAAATCAAAAAAGGGTAAAAGACACCCCCACGAACCTGCAGAGATTATTCTGACGGAAAAACAATGGACGATTTTGTCTGAATTTTGGGAGCATCGGACATTCTCACGATCTCGATATGTGGCCATGTTTCTCGGATTTACGACGACAATATTAATGATTGCTAGCATATGTAGCAATTGGATTCAATACTCTTTCCTGGCGGGTAGGTAGCAGCTAACGGAGTGTGATTGCGTAACAATTGAATTAATGGATTGCCCCTGTCGAGTAATTATTCCAAGTAATCAACTTTAGTCAATTATTCATTTTATTACCCCATCTTTCACTGTAAAATGGTGAACATAATTTACTTACGTTGAAATCAGTCAAGACACCAAATTAGATTTCAAAAATCAAATACTGTATTAATTTTACAGGTTCTCGCTTACTTTTATATCTTCTCTTACGAACTAAATGAAGAATATCAAGCAATAATGATTTTTTGTATTCTTTAAACCTGATATCAATCAATGCTTTAAAATACTATTATTAAAAACTTCACAAACATTAACATGTTTGCGAAGTTATAATTTCGAGGGGCACTGAAGATAAGCTATAGATTATTACAAACCCAGAAATTTTAATTGCTTAAAGCCCAGCATGTTGATAGGAAAACAAACAGTTTACTAGCTACTTCGTTCAATTGCAAATCATCGATCGTAAAACATAAGCCTTAATTATTTTGATGACAGGGACTAGAGGTCTACAATAAGGAAGGGTGCATGAACTGTACCACTTCGTGCCAGCGTCTTTTTCTTCAATGACTTCTTACTAAAAATACTGTTAAATGCGTGAAGCTATCAAATATATTTATGAAAAAATATGTATTGTTAATTTTCTTTTGTTTGATCTATAATTACGTTACACTATTGCTCTATCTCTCTTTCTCTCTCTCTCTCTCTCTCTCTCTCTCTCTCTCTCAAATTAAACCGGTTATCATTTCAATTAACAATGTATAATAAATGACATGCTTAATTTCACTATAAATTTTTGACTGATATTTAAAACTACATTAATTTTCCATCACGTTTAATATTTCTAGACATGATTTATGGACAAACCATTGTCAACCCCTACGCAGATTAAAACTAGATTAAGAACATTCCGATATTAATATGATAGCATCATTCATATCAACGACCAATAAAGTTGCATGATACCTTTAAGGAATTCTAAGATATGTAGCAATGTAATATGCTTGAAAAACATATTACCTGATATGAATTCCCTAATTTTATTTTACTTGTATAAGAAGTACTGGTCGCAAGTGTGTCTAAAATTTGTTTGAGAATTTCTATTTTGTATCTCGTCCTGGAAACCATTTTTTTTCGAACGGCTTTGGAATCTACAATTTCTTCGGTAAATAAAGTTTACTTTGTAAACATCTTTGCAATAATTTATAGGAAACAACAAGTAGTATTCATATTCAAAGCTTTCCATAATGTTTCAATAAAGTACTGATTTGTTGTCCCTCACTACATGTACAGGAGTGCCGAATACAGGTTTTAATTTGATGCCTTATAATAGCAAGTTGTGGCGTCTCAGTATGAGTGAAAATATCTAGAAAGGGAAGTTTTAAAAACAAAACAAACATACTTGATATTGTTTATTCACTATTCCATTTTATATGCAATGAATAGATAGAATCTTGCACCACATGTACCAGAACAAAAAGGAAGAAACCAATCTTTAATTAGTCTATCTCTGGTTAACATGGAGTAAATAACAAACATGAATCATCCCTAAATCAATTCTTTCATGAAATAGTGAAAGTTATTTTTCTAATATTTCATATTTTATGCCTTGTAGCCTTTGTAAGATTTTCTTCAGAAAATGTATCATTATAAAACGCCTAAGCTCTCCAAAGTCTTTTGATGAAGTTGCTGCATGTTTATGGGAACATGCAACTCAGCAAAACATATTTCATGCGCTACTTTTTCTTTAATTTTGAAAAAAAACTTATTTTAAATGAACATTTTAGAACATTTTCTCCATTGGTTGAATGACAGGTCTATCCGATGTTTTAATAACCAATACCCCAGTAACTAAAACACAGACTTGCATTTGTAACAAAACCCTTGATTCTTCTTTTGTCCAAAATGCAGGATTTTATGTTTGACCTTTCCCACTGAAAGAATGAGCTATTAACATATTTGTACAAGTAATAATGAAATACCCATTTGCAAAATAGAGACAAATTACGAACCATTACTGGGCTGTAACAAATGGAACAAATGCATAAGATTGATAATCAACGTATTGTATGAACTTTATTATTCAGTTTATTTTATATGAAAAACCAATCATCGACATTGTTAATTATTTATATTACTCGATTTACGTTATGGCGCCAATACCTGTAGTAATTTCTCGACAAATAAATTATTCTTTTGTAGAAACATCAACTTGATGTAAAGAAAGGCAAATACAGACAGAAAACAAATCCAATTCATTTTCTATTTTTATTCATCTTTTACATCAGAGATATTATCAATTAAGAAACAAAACTTCTAGTAGTAAGAGTGAAAAGTAAGGGAAAGTCAATGAAAACTCTGTAAGTAAGTAATAGTACAATATGTGAAACAGTGACTAATTTTTAACAGATAATATGTATAATACTTCCAAAATTCTTCATTTCTAACTTCATTTAATTAAATTGCCTAAAATGACAGTTCCATAGTTTATTGAACTTTAAATAGTTATTTTTTTTAAAGTACTTGTATTTATCAATTCCTCCTAAAAATTTATTTCTTTAATTTTCATCGATAATTAATGAATTTCCTTTAAATTAATGGGATGAAGATGGCAAATTTATCCTAAATGGGAAGAACATATCTGCCCTAAATTGGAAGATAATTATTAGTGATGGGAAAATATTTATCCTAGTTTACAAGATAGTTTTTAGAGATTAGAAAATATTTATCTTAGATAAGAAGATAAGTATCTCAGGTAAAGTTTTTTTTGTTTACTGGGTAACTAAGTATTATTGCTTTGCAGAGGGAGGAAACATGACGCTGGCCTTCAGTGAAGGTTTGTTCTCCAACTGCTCTCGAACTCTGTTTCCAGAGGAGGAAAGGGATCCCCATTTTACGTGTATGACGTACAACATCGTAACGTCAAGTAGAGGTAAGGACTTCAGAGCTACATGTATCTTTCTCTTAGTTTCTTAGTTTTATGACAAGATAGTACTTCAGTACCTGTACTTTTCTTTGCTGATTTGCGTTCTTCATTTACATGGTTTATGCATAAAGAAGATACTAATAAAGTCAAGGTATCATAGAAGTGAACAGAGCATATTTATCGTTGGACGCAATATTTCCAAAAACTCGTATTGAACAGAGAAAAAAATGTATTGTTCTACCTTCGTCTGATATACAAACCCCCTTTGCAACGACAGTTAGTCATATGTGGCATTACATTACAAATATTCATTGCATTAATGTGAATTTGTTTTGTAATGTCCTCAGCAAACTAAGGAGTATTTGAATTCCGTTTCTACGTCGTTTACTTAATAATAAATTGTACTGTATTTTTATTGTAGTAAACGACACTTTAATGGGATTCGAATGTCCAACAGTGCAATGAAGGTTATCTTAGATGCTCTGAGATAATGGTTGTTCCGTCAATGAAGACAAATATTTAATAACTATTGACTAAAAACGATGAATTAGAGTATGTGTTCGCCATGGATACCGGTATGTCCCCTTACTGGATGATACAAGTCAATCATTTGGGTTTAGCTACAATACATGATTAGTGTTTTGTTACAATTTATTTTATGCTGGTACATGTTGCTTAACGAAAAGGCATTCGTTTCGTGATCAACAGGTCTGGTTTCAATTCCTGTTCGCCGTACCGCGCCAAACTTGAGCCGTAAACCAATGTAGTGGCTACTTCTTTCGGCATGGTCCCGGTATTCGGAATGAAAGTCATGAGTAATTCGGTGAAAACCTTATCGAAACTGGTTCCATGTCGCGGTAGGCGTGGATACGATAATGAACTCTCACTGCTCAATGTCCAGAGTGCCAAGTATAGACCTAATTTTAAAGCCTTTACTCCAAGTCTCTCTTTCTTTGTCACATTATACTGTTTTCCACAAATTTTCTCTTTGTTTTGCTCGCCTCTTTATCTCTCTTTCTTTGTCATATATTATTGTGCTCCTTTAATGCTTCCTTCTTTTGTCATATACTCAGTATTACTGTGCTCCTCTAATTCTCTCTTCCTTTGTCATAAATTACTGAGCTCCTCTAATTCTCTCTTCCTTTGTCATAAATTACTGTGCTCCTCTAATTCTCCCTTCCTTTGTCATATATTACTGTGCTCCTCTAATTCTCTCTTCCTTTGTCATATATTACTAATGTTTCTATAATTCTCTCTTCCTTTGTCATATATTACTAATGTTTCTATAATTCGCTCTTCCTATGTCATATATTACTGTGCTCCTATAATTTGCTCTTCCTTTGCATACTAGTATATTACTGTGCTCGTGTAATTTTCCCTTCCGTCGTCATATATTACTATGCTCCTCTAATTCTCTCTTCCATTGTCATTTATTGCTGTATCCCTCCATTTTTCTCTTCCATTGTCATTTATTACTGTGCTCCTCTAATTTTCTCTTCCTTGGACATATATTACTGTGCTCCTTTAATTCTGTATTCCTTGGTCATATATTACTGTGCTCGTCTAATTCTCTCTTCTTTTGTCATATATTACTGTGCTCCTCTAATTCTCTCTTCCTTTGTCATATATTACTGTGCTTCTCTAATTCTGTATTCCTTTGTCATATACATGTATTACTGTGGTCCTTTAATTCTCTCTTCCTTTGTCATATATAACTAATGTTTCTATAATTTTCTCTTCCTTTGTCATATATTACTATGCTCCTCTAATTCTCTCTTTCATTGTCATATATTACTGTGTTCCTCTAATTTTCTGTTCCTTGGACATATATTACTGTGCTCCCCAATTCTGTATTCCTTTGTCATATACAGGGTGTTTCATAATATATGTTACATTTTGAGATCTAATTATTTTTCTTACCTATCATACTTCTATTACAAACTTTATATCATTTTAAACATTGAATCCTGCATTTTTGTTACATGTGAAAAAGTCAAGGAAATCATGGTCTTGAAATGATTAAATGTGCTATAAACGTTGATGTCATAATTTGGATATTTCTCGAGATGGACTTGTCTAATGCACTCAGTGCTGAATTGTAAGAATTGTAAAGCTGTTTTTATTTTCAGATTATGTCGCTAATATTCATTCTATTCATTTACTAGTTCATGAAATAAATTTTCCAAAATAAAATAGAAGCTTTCTAGGATGCTTATCAGAAGGGCAGTAACAAGGTTAAAGGACAGGGACGGACAGTATGCGATAAATGACACAGTATTTCAGAGAGCCAGAAGTCATTAAGAAGCGGAGATGTTATTGGTGAAGTCGAGACTCTCAGTGTAGCAAACTTCTGAGAAAAGTGTCTGATAGATATTTTCAGAAATTTATTCTGACAATATCAGCATTTTCAGCATATAATGAACTTTAAAATATGATTTGAAGTAATCAGTATACAAATTATCAATAATTAATGCAAGGAAAGAGTTTGACCTCTTCATTTGACAGTCTCAATTTTTGGGCTCTTTTCTGACGGGTTCTTAAGGAAAGGGTCTTCAATCCTAGACCACAGATATTGAATGAGCTTAGAAAGAACATGAACCTTCAAATGAGGAGTGTCTAAGCAAAAATGTGACAAGGTTTTATACAAATTTCAAGAAACAACGTCAATTGTTGTTGAATAAATGGAGATCATTTATAACATGTAATGTGAACTTTTGACGTTGTGAAATTCAACGTAGCAAAAAATGGCGCAACTTGGAAATTTCGCTAATTTTCATTAATGTTTAAGATTATGTTCAGTGTTTAATATTTTAGTTGGTAATTGTACATTATGAATATTATGAATCTTATGAATATGTGCATCAATTTGATAAAAAGACTTATCTGTATCTTTTTCTTTTCTGTCAAATTGGAGATTCAAAATGTAACATATATTATGAAACACCCTGTATTACTGTGCTCCTCTTATTCTCTCTTCCTTTGTCATATATTACTGTGCTCCTCTAATTCTCTATTCCTTTGACTTATATTTTTGTGCTCCTCTAATTCTCTCTTCCTTTGTCATATTTTACTTTCTCCCTCCAATTCTCTCTTCCATTACTGTGCTCCTCCAGTTGTCTCTTCCTTTGTCATACATTACTATGTCCTCTAATTCTCTCCTCCTTTGTCATATATTACTGTGCTCCTCTGCTTCTCTCATCCTATGTCATATATTACTATGTCCTCTTATTCTCCACTCTTTTGTCATATATTACTGTGTCCCTCTAATTCTCTCCTCCTTTGGCATATATTACTTTGCTCCTCTAATTCTCTCCTCCTTTGTCATATATTACTATGTCCTCTAATTCTCTCTTCCTTTGTCATATATTACTATGTCCTCTAATTCTTTGTTCCTTTTGTTATATATTACTGTGCTCCTCTGTTCTTTCTTCCTTTTTCATATATTACTTCGCTCCTCTAATTCTCTCTTCCATTGTCATTTATTGCTGTATCCCTCTAATTTTCCCTTCCATTGTCATTTATTACTGTGCTCCTCTAATTCTCTCTTCCTTTTTCATATATTACTGTGCTCCTCTTATTCTCTCTTCCTTTGTCATATATTACTGTGCTCCTCTAATTCTCTCTTCCTTTGTTGCCTGACGTCACGGTGTCAGGCTGTATAAGGATTGATATTTTCATAATCCGAAACTAATAGATCATACCTAGAGAGCTAGATTTTATGCAAGCTGATTTTAATTGGAATTCTTTACCTGCATTTTAAAAGAAACAGTTTTCAGAAAAAAGAATGGTATTATTGATGCAAAATACTGCAGTGTTTACTTCCTTTATTCTTTTGCATTGAACAGTTTATTCCATGTGATTCACCGCGTGTCAACATGTCCGTGTATCCTTTTTTCTCCATTTCTATACTATTGGATAAGTCCATTTATATTCAACGAAAGGGGTGAATCGCTCTTTTCGCGCCAAATGTCACTGCTTTCTTCGCGCCTTTTCATTGGATTATTCTATTGTATGAATGGAATTAAATAAAGTATACATTTTTATCCTCCTTCTAATGCTTCAGAAATTCTATCTATAAATTAATGTTTTATCTCATTCTTTTAAACAACATATCGTATAAAATATCAGTATACGGACATGCAAAACTAAAGAAATTAGTTTTCTAATTTGTTTCTCGATCCCGCGGTTGGTACTGTAAACCAACTTTTATTCACGACGACTTTATTTCGCGATTTACCGGGAGTAAACTGGTTGGCAACGATTAATTTTCACGATCAAGCCTTTTTCGAAACTGTTTTTAATAGAAACAATGACTTTAAGAACCCGTTCACGGCGAGAAATATTCGCGATGACGAGTCTCTTGCGAACCTCGCGAAAATTTCTCGCACGCGAATAAAAGTTGGTTTACAGTATATTCCATAAATGGACTAGTCCAATAATAATAAACAACGGATTTCAACAAAGTCATGGTCTCCAGATGCATGCTCTATTATATCTCTCTGTTCAGATGCATACAATAAATAAGAAAGAAGTGCAAAATCTAGGATTTTCTTTCCACACAGGTCTAAGTAGTGAATTTACTTTTAAGGATATACGATCCTCAGCCAGGAAGGATAACTCTATAATTTATAATTTAATTCAAAAAGTCTAAAAATAAAGCTTGAAATTGAAATTTTTTCATGCAACAATTTTCATTTTATGCCTCTACGTATGATTCAATGTTCTTAAAAGTTTTAACAAACGGTATTTAAAAAGTTGAAATTTGTACCTTATAAAATGAAGTAAAACTTGCATATTTAAAAAAAAATCAAATTTCTTTTCATATTAGCCTTCTTACCAATGTTTTTATGCATACTAAATTAGAAGTGATTTACGGTGTTTTCTTTGAAAGGAAGCACTTCTCTCTGCATTATGAAACAATGGAAGTAAGTGTAAAGTCCATAAGTAAAATTCATGCAATTTTCTTTAAAAGCCTGGATACCTATGATTCTCTCTTCCTAAAATGTATTTCATATATTAAAAAATATGCAGTAAGTAGTTCGAATTGCATTTCCTGAAAAATTATTTGAGATTTACTAATTTTCCCTATATAATATGATAATATTTAAAGACGAATTTTAAAGAAACACTGTGGGTAAATACATTTTAATTTGAGAATTTAGAGACATCTTTGTGAGCATGTTCAATTACTTAATGCCTGATTTTCAGAACCTGAGGATCGGATAACCTTAAGTGATTTCATTCTCATTATATGATAGTGGGACTAACCCCCCTTTTTTTTTTTAGAAAAAAAATTAATTCACACATCTCTGTTTACCACAGGCACCTTTGTCATATATTATAATACTTTGAAAATATGAAATTTCTCCGTCAAACACATCTATATGTCGTAATATGCAAGCAGATTGTACTTTTTCTCATGTTTAAAGAATGGCTTCACAAGGTTTGTAAACATATATTACTAATATCAGTGCTCCTCTGTCTGGGGATTCTCTCTTTTAACCTTTGCCATATATTACTGTGCTCCGGATACATAAAATTTTCTCTCTCTGCTTTTCCTTTGCCTTATCTGATATATACAGTTTAAATATCTAACCAATCAGATAAGGCGAAACAGAAATGCAGCACCAAAACCTCCTCCAACGCTGCCAATTCTCTCTTAAAAAATCGTCCGATTACGGCATATTAAACATATATTACAGAGTGCTTGCAAAATTATGATAGGTAACATTAATCATAACCTTGATAATCTGTCTCGAAGCAGGGGTCCCCCGTTTGTTTACAACTTTTATTTCTTACCTTGTGTATTTTTATTATACCGAATAGGGCCATTCTTTAAACATGAGAAAAAGTACAATCTGCTTGCATATTACGACATATAGATGTGTTTGACGGGGAAATTTCATATTTTCAAGGTATTATACACTCTTACATTTTTTTTCATGAAAAAAAGAGGGGGGGGGGGGGCATTATCCATACTTCAGGTGCCTGTGCTGTTTACTTCAGTGTAGAAAATACACTCCAACAAAATGTGTATTTAATTATATCCATCTTTTAGAATGTTACGATGCATGATTTGATAACAGATTTTATAATAAGTTCGAAATCAATTTAAATCCAAGGGCAGATCACTTTACATGCAGAAAACCCGCACTGTCTTTACTGTAGTATGCAGTGTAGAGATGATTCTTCTAAAAGTTCAACAAAATCAAGATTTCATTTACACAAGGTTCTCAAAAACAAAAGTATTGCACAAAAATTTTATCTTTCTTCATGCAGATATTGATTGATTTAGTCAGACAAGCTTTTTAAAAAGCTGTTACTTGTCATATTTTACTTTCTCCCTCCAATTCTCTCTTCCATTACTGTGCTCCTCCAGTTGTCTCTTCCTTTGTCATACATTACTGTGCTCGTCTAATTCTCTCCTCCTTTGTCATATATTACTGTGCTCGTCTAATTCTCCCCTCCTTTGTCATATATTACTGTGCTCCTCTACTTCTCTCATCCTATGTCATATATTACTATGTCCTCTTATTCTCTCCTCCTTTGTCATATATTACTGTGTCCCTCTAATTCTCTCTTCCATTACTGTGCTCCTCCAGTTTTGTCTTCCTTTGTCATATTTGACTGTGCTCTCTAATTCTCTTTTCTATTGTTATATATCACTGTGCTCCTCTAATTCTGTATTCCTTTATCATATACTACTGTGCTTCTCTAATTCTGTATTCTTTTGTCATATATTACTGTCCTCCTCTAATTATCTCTTCCTTTTTCATATATTACTGTGCTCCTCTAATTCTCTCTTCCTTTGTCATATATTACTGTGCTCCTCTGATTCTCTCTTCCTTTGTCATATATTACTGTGCTCCTCTGATTCTCTCTTCCTTTGTCATATATTACTGTGCTCCTCTAATTCTCTCTTCCTTTGTCATATATTACTTTGTCCTCTTACTTTCTCTTCCTTTGTCATATATTACTGTGCTCCTCTAATTCTGTATTCCTTTGTCATATATTACTTTGGTCCATTAATTCTCTCTTCCTTTGTCATATATTACTAATGTTTCTATAATTTTCTCTTCCATTGTCATTTATTACTGTGTTCCTCTAATTTTCTGTTCCTTGGACATATATTACTGTGCTCCTTTAATTCTGTATTCCTTGGTCATATATTACTGTGCTCGTCTAATTCTCTCTTCCTTTGTCATATATTACTGTGCTCCTCTACATGTATCTTTCCCATTCTTTATCTCACCCACATCACATGGACACTAGCTGTCTTTTGGGGAAAACAGAAGCCAATGTGATGGATCGGAGTCCTTGTCTTGTTAGAAAAACAAACAAAACTTTTGTTAAATTAATAATCTTTTCATATCTTTAGCAGATGCACGTGAATTAATAGCACACAAATACAATTTGACCAGATGAGTGTTTGTGAGTGTACACAACATAAGGAGTAAAAAAAAAAAAGGAAACAGGAAATGCATTTAAAATCATTTCCCGTACAATTTAATTCGAAATAAAATTAAAATTCTTTTTATTACACTAACTTATCTACGCAATATGTAAACCAAAAAAACCCAATACTATAGCAAAAGAAAGATAACTCACCTAAATTACTACTTGAAGTCAACATGTTATTCAAAGAAATATGAAATTAAAAAAAAATTGGCTTAGTAGGAATAAACTTAAACTCCTCAGAGGGCATATAGATTTGAAAAAGATAAATAATAATTACATCTATAATAAATACTGACAAAATCTTCAGATTGCAAACGCTCTTACATCGATAAATCATTTGATTGAATGTATTGTAAGCATCACATGCAATAGGGAAAATCGAAATGATGATGGAATTTTAACAAAATGTTTGATTCAATGTATCTTTAAAAATATTCCCGGATATACAGTACATACACATTTATATGCAGACATATCAGTCAGACGCGTTGATATGTGTTATTAGCATGCAACCATTCTTCCATGCATATAGAACATGAACATTATAATCCAGGATAAATTTACACAAATGTTGGAGGGTATATAGTGGTCGGGTTGCCCGTCCGTCTGTTTAGCTGTCTGTCCGTAACAATTTTTTTTCGATGCTTGAAATTTTAATACATTCTTTGATGAGGTATGCAATATGTTGGGATTCATTTTTGTTCAAATCATTTTATCCATGCGTCTGTGCATACCTTTCATAACAAATTTACGTCACAGTTTTCTCAGCAACTACTCATTGCAGATGCTTGAAATTTTAGTACATTCTATGCTGAGGCATGTCATTTGTTGGAATTCATTTTAGTTCAAATCCGATGTCAACTTCCTGTTTATCCGTGTGTCTGTCCGTATCATACAAAACAAATTCATCTTCACAGTTTTCTCAGCAACAACTCATTGTAGATGCTTGAAATTTTAGTACATTTTATGCTGAGGCACGCCATATGGTGGGATTCATTTTTGTTCAAATCTTATGTCAACTTTCTATTCGTCAATGCGTCTGTCCGTACAATACAAAAAAAATTTCGTCGCAGTTTTCTCAGCAACTGCTCATAGCAGATGCTTGAAATTTTAGCACATTTTTTGCTGAGACACGCCATATGGTGGTATCATTTTTGTTCAAATCGGATGTTGACTTCTTATCCGTATGTCTGTCCGTAACTGAACGTGATAAGTGTATATTCACTTTGGAGCGGGGGTTTTACTAGATAGCATTGGCTCATAGACTCTTCTTGTTATTAACTTGCATACTGAAAATGGCATTGAATCGCCTAGTATATTGTTTAGTCACTTGCTACGTAGCATTTTAATTAGGACTAATTAAAGCTGTAAAACACGAGTAAAATTAACATCATAATTACCGAGATTATTCAAGGTCACGTCGGTAGCTGCTACATTGATATGTGAAATCAGATGTAAGACGTAATACCACAGTGCACGCAAAGGGACGGAAAGAAATTCTCAATCCTTCCAAGGGAATGAAAAATCGATTTTTCTCTATTAGGATTTGATTTTTTCCCAGAACTAATGACTCTTTCACAAAGTTCCGTTGCTGAATGCAAAAAAATGGCGCAGTAATGTCTAAAGTGTATCGCTACTCCGGAATCCCACTAGAATTCAAATGCTGCATACAGAGTTAGCATTTATCGAGCGACATTGTGTCACCTTGTACGGTACAGGAGAAAAAAATATTCCTGCCTTTCTTCGCCGCTGAAACCGGAGACAATGACGTTTCTAGGCAACCTGAATGGCGTCTCCGCCCGGAGCACACATAATAAATTCAAAATTAACAATCTCCAACACTGGTCGCCATATCCCGCGAGCTATTGAGTAAATAATTAATGATATCATCAGCATTTGGTTGTGTTCCCTAGTGTGTTTCATTTGTCTTCAAACGTACCTCAAAAAATAAAACTTTTTTTCTTGAAATCGCGTAATTTGAAAGGTTAAAATCGTAGGACTAAGTGCTTAGGAGTGGAAGTGCTTATTGAAATGTGACGGTTGTATACTGCGTTCTGTTGTCCTATACTGCTCAGCGGAGGGTGACAGTATTAAGAAATACTACAAAAGGGGATCTTTAAACAAATTTTTCTTTTCAAAAGAAGAGTTATGTGTCCGATCATTTAAACGAAGTTTGAAATCTAAAAATATCAACAAAACGTCATCTGAATGGTCACCGCCATGAAAAACTTCCTTAAGTTCAAGACGGGGGAAAGTCCCGACGTCCGAAAGTTTGGGGAGGAGTACTACCTGAGAGAGGCCAAAATATGGCGCCCCTTCCGGATCTGTGGGGTTTTCTCTATCGCCATAGCCCTTCCCCTGGTCCTGGCCTCCATTCTGAGTGACAACTGGGTGTACGGCGAAGGTAAGTCTTATACCAATACTACTAAAACGTTATATTGTCTATTAATTTAAATTAGATTGTGTTATTTATGTATGTTGATATTTTTCTAATGACTTTAACACGATTTCAATACTTATCTTCACATATAGGAATAATGCATGTATGCATTGCTTCCGTAGAAATACGAACACGTGTGAATTACGTGTTAATCTCTGTCGAATCTAATCATGTTTTAAAAAAATATTTTAAAAAAAATATCCAAAAAAGGATTCTGATAGAATGGACGCGATGCACGTACTTTAAATTCTAATGTAAATATTAATGCCATTCAGGGTGATTGCAAAACGTACTCAATGAAAACACAGAACTTGACGAGAAATATATGTATAGTTCTATGCAGTTTGACAATATGGTATGTAGTAAAATCAATACCAGGCTGCAGCAGTGTAATGGAAATAGAACAATATACATCGCAGTTTATAAATGATTTCAACGCTTTGGTTAATGTATGTGTGGGTCGGTTTCACTATGTTAATTGGTGTATCTTTGGGATATTATTTTTGAAGACCGTATAACACTTTAATATTCATCTAAAATACACTGTTGTAATCGGTCCTGTAAATGCTTTAAAGTTGTCCAACGTAATCGTTGAGAGGTCTTGTACTGAACCTTATTACAAGCCTAACCATGATGCAGAAAGTCCTAGTTCAAATTTTTTTTTAATTTTAATTTATTTTACTTTACGAGTTAAAAGTAAAATTCGATATAAGATAGTCATTTTATCGTCCAGTTAATTATAATCGCATCATTTCTTTCCTTAATCTTATTTATTGTCTCAAATTATTCAAGCAAGAAACGCAATACCTTTTGAAGAGGAAATATAGCAACACAATTCTCATCATGATGTCTTCTTGCGTCATCGATTTTCGTTGCCTCTGTTGTAGGTTTCAGGTTGCAAGTGTGATATTGATTGGACTAAAATCTAATCAATCTCCAATCGTAATCACAGCCTGACGCCCCCCGATGTTTATTTCGTGGCAGAAAGTTGTAACTTGTACAATGGGAAAACATACATCGAATCATTATTAGATCGTCTGTCAATAGAATATTTACAAGTTAATGATCAATGGCTGTCCTCCAGTGTTTCATAAAAAGTTGAAGCATACGAGATATTTAGTGGCAGTGTAGTTATGTTTTATTAAGAATATTAAAACATAAATTCTTTGGTTACAACGTATTAAAGTAATTAATTTTAAAAAAAAAATTGAAGAGGGATTAAATACTACAGAATATCCACAAACTGTTCGAACGATAGGTAACTAAATAATGGATTCTTTGCATACTCCAGGAATTAAAAGTGACTGTACAATTGTATATTTATTCATGATAATAATATAATAGTCATAATTTTTTTTTTTTTGTAATTTCCACAGACAAATATTGGGATATTGATTATGATACGACGACTAAATTTTACTATTGAACATTCATCTATTTGTCTTGTGCAGTAGAGATTTTATTTTAAATTTACATACCTAAGATCAATATAAGGACCAATCGCACTATTTTTGTTCTATTTTCAGGTTTCCGTAACGGAATGTGGAACAAGTGTTTTCAAATGAGCAACAGCAGTGTGAGCCCGATTTGCATAGACGGCACGGTTCAACGTACGACTAATAAACAATCCATAAACACCAAGTCTTCATTATATCTCTATAGAATCAATTCTTATTATACAGAAGTTATTTCCTGTACCATTAAATGCTATGGCCTTTAATGGCAAAAAATTCTACGAGATCATGCAATGAATTCGAAGTGGTTTTTTTTTTAATATTTATATGTACGTGTATTCGGAATAGTTTATTTTCTTTACTAGGGTTTTGTTCAAGTGACTACAGCTAAAAACATACCCACAGTTGCTTTCATTAATTATAAATTTACTTATAAATATATATATATATATATATATATATATATATATATATATATATATATATATATATATATATATTAGGACTTTATTTTACTCAAGTGTTTTAGAACAAGATTCAAAAAAGATACAGTTGAACTTCAGTATCTCGAACACGAATATCTCGTATAACATGGATATCTCGAAGTCTAATGAAAGTCCCAAGTAGTCGTCGAGTTCGAGATAATGGAATTCTACTGTATTATAATTTCTGTGTGGAGTACTGACAGTGTCTTTGTTTATTTTGTAGGCTGGCAAAATGCCGTGATCGGCTTAATGATTTTCTCAGCTTCCTTTGGATTCATCGCTTCCATTTTAGCCGTCTGTGGAGTTTGCACGTCACCACTGCCCAAAAAGATTTATTACTTCCATTCCTCGGGAGAAATATTCTTAGTCTGTGGTAAGACTGCCTTTTATGATTATATTTCGTTTTCTTACACTTTAATTTCTTGGTTATAAACTATTTGTTTCATGTGAGAAGTATGCTCCTGAGAAACAATCAAATTCCATTTTACTTTCGCAAAATGTAAAACAGAATAAATCATACTTTGTAGGTAAAACATAAATATTTGTAAAACAAGATTACTGGAATTGAACACTAGGGATATCTTACTATTAAACAAAAAATGTAAACCTAAAGCAGATGAGTGAAAAAGGCTTGGAAAATGCCTACAATACACAAGCTTTAAGATGAAAAATTAAACTTAAATATATCAAAATTTCTTTGATATTTCATCTAACATTAAGGTATACTTTATGTAGTTTCTCTAGTATTTGCAAAATCACGTAAAGATTGAATTTATTTTACTATGAAATATGATACAAACAATTAAGAAGGCAAAAGGGATCATTTCTATATACATGAAGTTGTCATGAACTATAACACATTTTTTCAATATGAGCGGGCCTTCGTTCCATTTAGTACAATTCTCAGTTATCAACCGTGGACTTTCAGCAGGGCGTGACTTTCTCGACACTAAGTAATTAGCGTCTTTCAAATGGCGAATAGATTCTCATTGGTTAAGAAATTAATAACATCAACAACTTTAAATTGTTGACAACGATATGACGACTTCAGCTGTACGGAACGCTATCATTGAATAATTGCTACACTCGTTGACATTCGCCCGAATGTATATTTCAACACTGAATGAAAGGCTGTGTAAATTTTAGACGCTAATTATGTAACGAGAATGCCATGTCTTACTGAAAGTCCAAGGATAACAGAGAATTGTACTATTTGAAAGTAAATTCAAAAAGTTTGCGTTAAAACATACATTTTTGGGGTTAATAAAAGCATAGAGCCCTATACCTTTAAATACTTTTGTGACAAAACATTCGTATCTTTCTAAGAGGTAACGATTTATACGCCCATTTAATTAATAGGCATATCGTAGTGGCAAATCTTTAGGCAAAGTGATACTTTGATTTTTATTGCTAGGGTTACAATCCCACGAATACAATGCACTACATTAATTTTTTAAAGAAACGAATGGTTTTTGGCGAGAATTCTTTTTTCCCTCAGACTTTTCAAATAATTCCTGTTTAATATGTCCTCTTAAATTTTTCAGCGATAAGCACAGGTGCTGCCTTAATCATTTACCCGGTTGCCATGGAATCAAACGATTCGTCCTCGTCTCACCAATACGGCCCGGGGTACGGGCTAGGGTGGGGCAGTGCCTTCTTCTTTTTAGCCGCCGCTTTTTGTATGAGTCTGGATGACTTAGTTAGAGAGTCCGCCAAGGCCAAAATTTGTCGACTTTGTTTCAAGTCTCGCCAAGGAGACAGACGAGAACAGTCAGTATGATGTCACTTCCGGAGCTTCGAATCGTTGCTTCCAACTAATGGTGGATGTGTGTTCACAGTATGACAATATAAAGTCTGATCAAGGGTGCATTCATTGCAATTCATTGCCAATTCAAGAAAAGAAAACACCTTTCAAAATGGAATCAAAATATTGGATCTTTGAAATATCGAAATATAAAAGAAAGGATATGCATGATCTAGAATTATTCTGTTATCTTCTGTGTCTGTTTCAGTTCTAGGCAAGTTAATACGACTGGCAAATTAATTGTTGTGAATATATAATTCTTTCCAGATAACTAACCAGCTTCGTATTTAAATAAAAGTCAATAAATACTACCATTTACGAACGGTAACTCGAGTATCTAATTATATTTCTGCGAATACTCAAGAAATTGAGCTGAATTATTTTATGAGGCAGACTAGGCATGCTAGGGTAGTTCAGTTGCAGAATATGGCCATTGTCTTCAGTTACCGAAGATGCCTCGCTAAAGCAATATTTCACAAGGAAAATCATTATAGTCTGTCCCACGACAAATTCCGAAGAATAAAAAAAAAAAAATAAAGGATCCCCTTTCGAAGTGGCAGCCATTTTAGCAATGTGAAATCCCCGCAGACTTTGAATTTGCCGCTGTGTGTATATACACCGGTTGACCTCGAGGGTTCGTATAAATGCAGAAAGTTTGGAAAAAAATCAATCTGCCAATCGGACGTAGGTTGAAGACCAAGGTATTTATTTTGAGATATTTTGCAAAAAGTAGTTACGTTCCGGTCGTTGGACAGACTATACACATAGTAAATCTTATACTACACTTACAGCAACATATACATGTATTACATCTATTAGTATACACTGAATGTATTTCTAACCAGTATGTCTTTTGTACAAATAGACTTAATATGGCATTTTAATTCCTAGTCCTGTTTTATTATTACCGACAACGGTAGCACATCGTATATATTTTCAAGAAGTGCCGAATGTATCTACGGTGAATTTATATTAACCATCGACTACAAATTATGTGTACAAAGTTGGCATTTTCTTCTTTAAATTATTCCATTTACCAATTGGTTTCACGTTTCTGGTCCTTGGTTTCATTTGTTATCAAAGTTTGCAAGAAAATTGTCATTTACTAAACGGGAACTTCATTCACCTTTTAATTAACCTTTCACATTTTTAAAAAAAAAAGTTTACCCAATTTAATTAACCTTTCGCATTTTTTCACGTAATCTTACACTTTGTAAGGCTTTGCCTATTAGCCTACACATTTTGCATGTGCATTGTATTTCGTTACATCCCACTGAAAAAGTCGTGCACAATGGAAAAACTCATTAAATGTAATTTTCAAGTATTCTACGCAAAACTTTTCTAAGATATCCACGATGACTCAATGTAAGATGATCATTCGCATTCATTAAAACTCGATGTAAGGCACGCATTGTAGGAGATATATATCTCACTATAGGATATTCATCATTGATTCCCAATTTTATAAGATTATAAACACTTCATTAATTATTTTAACGCATATCCTGGTAAATCAATTTTAAAAAATTAGTTCTCGGTCATGTATAAAATTACTTATCAAAACGTCATCTTGCTGAGACGCCCGTGTACTGTGTAAAATACATTTTGATATTAAAATATTATTTAACATTTAGTATAATGCACTCTGTAGAGTATTTAACAGAAAAAGAGAAATCATTTTTTAAAAAATATTTTTCTTTACACTTTACGCAAAGAATTTACAAACTTGTCTGGAAAACTTGTAACTATTTCATTGTGACGCAATATTATGACGTCACTGATACATCAATGGAAACGTGGATTTAACCTGAATCTTATAGCCAATTTTATTCTAAATATTATGTTTGGAGGCGATCATGAATTATATTTTGAAAATAAATTATTTATTTTGTGTTTAATAATTTTCTTTAGTGTATCGATTCTTAATATTTCACTAGGATTCCGATTAAAATGTGTTTAGCAGATTTACCGATGCCACGGGAGATAACTCTTGCATCGCAAATTTTCGTAAAAACGTCTATATATTTTGCCAGAAAACTTCTATTAAAAGTGTTTTTCCCAATGATTTTATTTGTTTAACAAAAAGATGAAATATTTCAAGATTTATTTAAGTGTGAATTATAGTCCTGTTAAAATTGTATTGGAAATTACAGTTCTTTGTTTCTGACCTACTTTCAATGGTTTATATAGGGGAAGTCAAAAACACAAAACACTAGGATATTTTACTGAATAAGCAATTTTCAAACAAATCTTCAATTACATTTTTCCTTTTGGACTACATTGATATTGTTATTCATAAAATATCAAATATTCCTCACATTCGATGTGCCGCCTATTAATACAATACTGCCTGGTTTTTCGGTGTCCTGACTGCCTCTTAAAACTCGATGTAAGGCACGCATTGTAGGATATATGATATCTCACTATAGGATATTCATGACAGCTCACTATATGCGATATTTATACGATATGATATTTACAACTCGTCGTAAGGTATTTTAAATATCTCATCGTAAGATCTTCATGATATTCCACAGTAAGATCTTCATAATCGTGAGCAATTCTAGACAATTCACCATCTCTCACCGTATGGTATTCTTGGCATTTCACTGTAACGAATATATTTATTCCTGGCATTTCGCTGTAACGAATATATTCCTAATTTCTTATTGTTTGATATTCATAAATGTTTAATGTTATGGTGATATCATTTTCTTATGGTATAAGGAGGAGTGATCATTTGCTAAGAGACATTAAAATTAGCCATTGTTTTCCCTATAAAATTTTTATCATGAACAATTATTTGTATCAAATATTGAACTTTTAAGCATTTATTTTTATTTCTTATGAAACTGTCATTATTACAGAAAAGTGTTATGATGAGCATAGGTCGTTCAACCTTAATCTTTGTCCGTAACTTGACAAAAGCATGACACTTTGATGAATATTTGGTTGAGGATTTTATTTTTGCATCACGAGGTGGTAATTCCCTCATACTTCACAAATCTTTGCTTTTTTGATAAATGGTTGTTAATTGATCAATCACTAGTATTACTCTAATGAACAATTATCATGTTTCGAATTTCATGAATTGTATTTATCTCATTTTTGTTAACAATGTTATGAATATTGCTACTCAACCCTTATTATGTAATTTATTGATTTGTTATCTATATATATGTTTCATTGTTACGTTTTTGTACACGATTAAATTTTTACAGCCGAAATCTCTTGCATCTTTTTCCCAAGAAAGGAAAACACTTCTGTTCTGAAGAGTGTATATGGACTGTACATGTGAACTCTAAACTGCTATGAACAGGATATTAACAGTTCTGACAATTTTTATATGTAGCTACCAGTATTTGTAAATGGGTGGGTTGGGTGTACTGATCCGGATAGCGCGTATTGGTACCCAAATTTTGATTTCACTGCAGAAAGTCCCTCCTCATGAGGAGTATGGACAAGTATGGGATATAGTTATACAAAATTCCATTCACTGCAGAAAGTCCATATCACGAAGAGTATGCACTGTGGCAACGCACTTTGAAAAAAATTACGCACTTTGAAAAAATTTTTCAAAGTGCGTTAATTTTTGGGACCAGGTTAACGCACTTTGAAATTTTTTTTTTTCAAAGTGCGTTAATATCGACCATATTAACGCACTTTGAAAAAAAAAATTCTGCATGGCTTAGTCAATGTTCCTACAAATCTCAGGTATGATAAATTATCATTTGAACCTGATTTGATACTTTTTGTCTCCCGCTTGAAAAGTGGGGGATATTAATTTGGGTCTATCTGTCCATCCGTCCGTCTAGCTGTCCGTCCATCCATCTTTCTGTAACGCTTTCGTTTCCACACGATATCTCGACAACCCTTTGAGCTTTTGCAATGAAATTTAACATAACAGAATCCTTGTGGCCTTAGGAAGACCCCTTTTGAATTTGGGGTCAAAAGGTCAACATTCAAGGGCGTAAAGAACTACGAACGATAGTATTATTCTTCCGCCTATCTCTCAGTTAATTCTCAAAAGTTAACATATTGGAATGATTGTCAAAATTTTTATAGATATTTATATGAATTTTCATAAAACTTTACTTATTTGGGATACCAAAGAGAGATAACTCTATAATTTTGGCAAAACTTGTGTTTTTCACTGTAGAAATCAACGGAAAACTGAAAATATTTTCAAAACATCTCCCCCCCCCCCCCCCCCCCCCGTGAAACAAAAATTCCTTATTTACAGGTAATATGGACTGTCATTTTACAAATTTATGCCAAAGCTTTTTGTGTTTCACGGGGGGGGGGGGGCATATGTTTATATACAAAACAAGAAAAAAAATGCTTATTTTTCACCAATTTTAATGCTATTCAAAACTAAATAATTGTATTTTATTAATTTATATATGCTTTATTTATTTGCGTAAAACATGAGAAAAGATATTAGATACATGTTATCATATTTATGATTATTTCATAAAAAGTGCATCACTTGAAAGTTCATCACTTTTATATCCCATCATACGTTGCGAGGGGATAATACTGTTGTCTATTTCTAAAATATAAGTCTAATTCCTTTTGTTTCATGAAATTTTTTTCAAAGTGCGTTAAATGTTTACATGGTGTAAAATTATGATGTACAGTCTTAACGCACTTTGAAAAAATTTTTCAAAGTGCGTTGATTTGGTCCCAAATTCAACGCACTTTGGAAAATATTTTCAAAGTGCGTTAACCTGGTCCCAAAAATTAACGCACTTTGAAAATTTTTTTCAAAGTGCGTAATTTTTCAAAGTGCGTTGTAATAATGCACACTCTACAATATCCCAATCACTGCAGAAAGTCTTTCCCCAGATGAAGTATGCACACTCTACAAAATCCCATTCACTGCAGTAAGTCCTTCCCAACGAGGAGTATAGACACTCTACAAATCCCATTTACTGCAGAAAGTCCTTCCCCACAAGCAGTGTGCACACTCTACAAAATCCCAATCACTTCAGAAAGTCCTTCCCAGTTTAGACATTCTACAAATCCCATTCAATGTAGAAATTCCTTCCCAAAGAGGAATATGCACACTCTACAAAATACCATTCATTGTAAAAAGTCCCTTCCCACGAAGAGTTTGCACACTTTACGATTCCCATTCACTGCATAAAGCCCATCCATCCCCACGAGGAACATGAACACTACAAAATCCCCAGAAAGTCCATCTCTCGAGGAGTACATGTATGGACACTACAAAATCCCATTCATTGCAGAAAGTCCATCTCAAGTGGAGTATGGAAACTACAAAATCCCATTCACGACAGAAAGTCAATCTCACGAGGAGTATGGACACTCTATATAAGGCCTGCTCATAACAGTAAATCGAATGGAACTTTCTTAAGTTAGTTTTTAATGACGCAAATGCAGTTAACTTATTTTTGAAGATAGTGTCTTGATTGGAATGCCTATACTTGGAACAATAAGGACCTCTTATAGGAATTATAATAGGTGGACTCGATCTGATGGATTAGATTTACAGAAACACAGTACGAAATCTTTATAAACAAGAGGCCCATGGGCCACAGCGCTCACCTGAGAACATCGGCTAGGAAAAAGCACATATCAGATCAGAACTTAGTTTACTGAGGTAAGGGGGGGGGGGGGGGGAGGCTTGAATTTTAACCCCCCATGGGGTCATGATTTGAACAAACTAGAATCTAAACTACCTGAGAATGATTCCATATAAATATAACTAATCATGGCTCTGAAGTACTTGAAAAGAAGATTTTAAAAGGTTTTCCTATATATTCCTATGTAAAACTTTTTTGGCCCCACCCTACCCCCAGGGGTCATGATTTGAACAAACTTGAATCTACACTACCTGAGGTTGATTCCACATGAGTTTCATCTTTCCTGGTCCAGAGGTTCTTGAGAAGAAGATTTTTAAAGATTTTTCCTATATATTCCTATGTAAAACGTTGGTCGGCCTTTTTGGTCCCACCCTTGCCCCGGGGGGGGGGGGTCATGATTTGAACAAACTTGAATCTACACTATCTGAGGATGCTTCCACATTAGTTTCATCTTTCCTGACCCAGTGGTTCTTGAGAAGAAGATTTTAAAAGATTTTTCCTATATATATATTCCTATGTAAAACTTTGATCCGCCATTTTGGCCCCACCCTAGCCCAGGGGGTCATGATTTGAACAAACTTGAATCAACACTACCTGAGGATGCTTCCACATGAGTTTCATCTTTTCTTGTCCAGAGGTTCTTGAGAAGAAGATTTTTAAAGATTTTTCCTAGGTGAGCTAACGAGACATTAATGAATTACTCCTGACTGAATATATAGTAAATTTTCAAATGTATTGGTCATCAGTTGGATATCTCTAGGTCAGCTCTTATTCTTTGGCAAGTTTGACCCTGAAAGGTCAAATTCCTGTAGATTGTGACGCATTTAATTGCTTAACGATTTCATTCAAATGATGTCTCTGCATTGGGCAATTTTTGACTTTCAGTTAAGCACCGCATCTTTCAATTAAGATCAGTGTTTATAGAAATTCTCATTGAACATTTAACCAAACAATCATTACAGCCACGACTTTAACCCAAAATTTAACAAAAATACATTTTTTAGAAAGTCTAACATTGTTATAGCTCGCTGGGTGTTATTGCCCTTTTTTTCAGAAAAGTAAACTTCAGATCTTCATCTTGCTTCACATATACATGTAGGTCAAAAGCAAGAACAAATCCTGTCTCGTCAGTACCTTGTTAGTACCGCTGTATTTAGTACTGATCAGGTGAATTTCCAGTTCGCAACTGATAAGACTGAACGACATACAGCGATTTAAAGTTACTATCACAGTATCTAGACTCATTGATAATCCAACAAAGTAAGTAAGAATTCTACTATAGATATTGCTCATAGTGTTGCTGAAATCAAAACATGCATATATTTAAAAGCAGTGCAAACCTGGGGAAAATATCATTGATGCATAAACATTTATATTATAACTATGTTTTTACCTTATTATTGCAAGTCATTGGAACCGCGGAACGGAATCTAAATGAATAATATCCATTGAGAGTCAGACAAATATTAACCACAATGTATACTAGTATATGTCCTTTTCAATTTTAAGATGAACTTACCCCGTGTCATTTTCCTACTATTTGCCCCACTGTGTCTTGCTGACAACTCAGCGACTGTCCCCATGACGAAGACTCATGTCTGGAGTGGTAATTTTGAGGGACATTTCATTCTACCCATCACACACGGGGATCTGATTGGCTGGGAGGCTATTATCACCTTCAATGTGCCTGTTACAAATATCCAGGTATAAACATCACTATTACGATTCAACATTGAAATAAAAGGCACACCATTATGCAACAAGCAAGAGAAAAAGTGCTTGAAAGAAACC
>NW_026936058.1:0-6995 GCF_032062105.1 Saccostrea cuccullata | reverse complement strand
AACAATAAAGATTTAAAATCGTCTTCAACATCTTTGGCATGATATCGATAGCTGACCAGCTGTTTTGCGTCTGGTTGTGCATAACCTGTAACAATGGAGTTTTTCATAACCAGAAGTGTAAAATCTAGAGGAGTTCCGACAGAGTATTCGACGCATTGGTCATTGGTAGTGAAACAGGTGCAAGTGTCCTGCTGTTTCGTTTATTCCAGCAGTGATTAAACAAGACTTATAAACTACTGGCGTTTCTATCATGTTTCTAAATAGATTCTTTTATTATTATTCAATAAAGGGGATGCAAATGTTAAGGCCACTTAAACTTCGCTTTCATGATAAATTACGGCGAAGTCTGGAGCCCAAAAGCGACTATTTCGCATCAGTCGCCTCCTAGGTTGGTCCTTGGTATAACAAATTTCGTTGAATTCTCATGGGAGGTCAATTTTCTTCATAAGTTTTTTATCTAGTTCGATTTTTCTCACCTGGCTAATACCTTATCGCCGTCAAAAACTTGTTAAAACAATTAATAATCAATCATAGTTTGGTACTTGCGTTCATTAAAGAAGCCATTACAAGATAATGAAAAGCGTTTAACAGATTATGATCGGTCGGTTATAGGGGATTCGTTCGAAATTTAGTCGGATTTTCGGAAGTTGCTTTCTCAACATTTACCGGTCATTTGGACTGACACAGAACGTAAAGTGATCGGTCATTGGTTGTTTTTATCGGTCTTGCCCACAGGACCAAAAGATTTCAAGAACTCTGCCGTCTGTCTAGCTGTTCCTCAGTCTGTCCCACTTGGTTTTCCACACTTTTTTTCTAAATGCTTGCAGATATTCAGCTGAATTTTGGCATGTGAGTGTATCTTAATGAGTTACAGATCAAGTTTAAATTTCGCTTCGCTTCATATTGATTTCTGGCAGAAATTATAGCATTTTGAATATTTTTCATTATCGCTTAGTTAAGATTGGGTTCGAACTGCGCTAATTTCCGATTGTCGACAAAAATATATGAAGCGAGGAAAAGACGATGGAGAAATGAGTTGAATTTTTGTCTTAATGCAGATTATTTTATTAGTTTTAAGGCATAAATTTACAACTTGAAAATCTTTCAGTTTTACCTTGGACATGACTTTAGCACATTATAAAATGACATTCTGAAGAAAAAGGGGTATGGGACATGTATTGCTTTTGCAATACTCTCAGAATGCTTGTTGTATAAGATAATATGCGCCTGTTTCGGGTTAAGCGGCTTTAAAGTTGAAAACTATGATGTTTTGATTGTGTCACAATAGGCTTTTTGCAAAAGTGCAACAGGAAGCGTTAGGAACAATGTGTTAAAAAATTAGTGCGTAGAGGCATTGTACAAACTTATTGCTTACCACACCAGGCACACTATCACCCTTACACAAAACACTTTATTAGTTACACTAACACAAGTCAATTTTACATGTTGGGAACACATCCCCTTTAGTGAGATAATCTAATTTAAATCGCAATTATCCCTCTCTAGCAGAAAAAAAACATTACCATAAACAGGTATTTTGTTGTTTTCATTATAAAATATTGAAAAATCTTGTGTGCATTGAAAATCCAGGAGAAAGCTGCATTAAAGAGTGTTAATTCACTACAAAGAAATAACAATTTTGGCTAGAATTTTAAGACGATCACTGCTGCGTGTGAGAATACGAGACTGAAATCCACTTGTAAATTGTGGCTTTTTATAAGCAATGGTTTCAAGATTTACAATCATATATGTTGTTGAAGCATATAAAATATGTATAGATAACGATCATATTTGTAAGGGTCTTAGCTTTCCATTCCTGTACAAAAGTTAAAAAATGGAATGTTCTTCAGAAACCTATGATATTTACTTAATAATTTAATTATACCCCCCGCAAACAAAGTTTGGTGGGGTATATAGGAATCATCTTGTCCGTCTGTCTGTCCGTCTGTCTGTCCGTCTGTCTGTGCAATCGTGTCCGGTCCATTTCTTTCTTACAGAGGAACATTAGAATCAACTACTCCACACTAAGATTGCTCATAACCTAAGGGTGTGTCATGACCTTGACTTAAGGTCATTTGGGGAAGTTCAAGGTCACTGGAAGAAAAATTTCATAATTCGTGTCCGGTCCATATCTTTCTTATGGATAAACTAATGGTAGGTTCTCATTTCACACAAAGATTGCCCATGACCCAAGGGTGTGTCGTGATCTTGACCCAAGGTCATTTGGGGAAGTTCAAGGTCACTGGGAGAAAAATTTCAAAAATCATGTTTGACACGATATCTTTTATGTATAAACTTGGTAGGTTCTCATTTCACACAAAGATTGCTCTTGACCCAAGGGTGTGTCATGTCCTTGGCCAAGGTCATTTGGGGAAGTTCAAGGTCACTGGAAGAAAAAAATTCATAAGTCTTGTCCGGTGTATATCTTTCTAATGGATAAACTTGGTAGGTTTTCATTTCACACAAAGATTGCCCATGCCCCAAGGGTGTGTCATGACCTTGACCCAAGGTCATTTGGGGAAGTTCAAGATCGCTGGAAGAAAAATTTCATAATTCGTGTCTGGTCCATATATCTTTCTTATTGTTAAACTTGGTAGGTTCTTATTTCACTCAAAGATTGCCTATGACCAAAGGGTGTGTCATGACCTTGACCCAAGGTCATTTGGGGAAGTTCAAGGTCACTGGAAGAAAAATTTTATAATTCATGTTTGATACATATCTCTATTATGCAAAAACTTACTTCTGAAAAACCCAGCAGGGGGTATTTTGTTCCGATTGGACAGTTCTAGTTTTACATGTAACATTTGATTGGATAAAAGATTTTATCCATTTTATGTAACATAATTTGCCAGAGTACCTCGCAATGAGTTACGTCAAAAAAAGTATTACTCCGCTTGACGTTACTTTTGAAATATAATCAATGTGAAGCTTTATTCTGGATAGAAAATTACCTCACTGTCTCCACTGTAATTAACCGCTTCGTCGTTTATAAAACGTGAAGTGTTAAGAAGTACGGGAGCGCAACAGGGTTGTAACATTTGTGGGAAAGTTATGATTAAACTAAAAAGTATGAATTGATTTAATAGAATGTTGAAAACAATAACAAGAGGCCCATGGGCCACAGTGCTTACATGAACACATAGGCTAAGAAAAAGCACATATCAGATCAGAACTGAAAGTTTACTGAGGTTGGGGGTGGGGGCTTGAATTCCCCCCCCCCCCCTTTACAGGGGTTCATGATTTGAACAAACTAGAATCTACACTACTTGAGGATGATTCCATTTATATAAATATCACTATTAAATCATGGATTTGAAATACCTGAAAAGAAGATTTTAACAGGTATCCCTATATATATCCCTATGTAAAACTTGGGTAGGCCATTTTGGCCACACCCCAAGCCCTGGGGGTCATGATTTGAACAAACTTGAATCTACACTACCTGAGGATAATTCCACATGAGTTTCATCTTTTGTGGACCAGTGGTTCTTGAGCAAAAGATTTTTAAAGATTTTCCTATATATTCTTTTGTCACTGAACGAGACAGAGTCTAATTATTTCTGCCCTAGGGATTTCGATAATTTTTTGATAATTCAATTTTATTGTTTTATTTTTAATTTTAGGATTAAAATATTGAATGTTACCACCCCGTTTTCTTAGTGGGTGATCTTAAATGTCAAACTTTACTATTGTACCCTATGGGAATTTGTTGGAAAATTGCCAAATTACAACATTTTTTCAATATTTTTTGTACTTCTGCCCTAGGGATTTCTTTTTTTATTCAAATAAATGAAGTAAATGTAATAAAAGTACTCAGAAGTACAGAGAGCTGGGCTCATTTACAGAGTAGAATGGATTTCTTACATGAATCAGGTTTATATTCTGATGAGAAAAAATTATTTCAAAACTATTAATGATAAGACAGCGTCAGTGAGTTTTTCAATCCTAATACCACAGACCGACTTTGTCAGAATCAAAATTAATCTGGTACTGCAGCTGAATGTAAACAAACAGGCCAGTCTGGTTCCCTCTCCTGCTTCATCTTGTACATGTATATGACTTTGTGTAGAAAACTACGGTAACACTGGCTATCAAAAATCCTTACGCTTAAATGAACTATGTTCTTTGACTCATGAAGTTTTCAAAGTCATTACTCATGTTACTACTAATGTTTATTTTATAAAGATAAAATGTCATCTTATTTTTGTTGCTTTATTTGGAGTTTGTATTATCTCAAAAGCGGTTGTGAGTATTAGAACTATATTTTTGCACGTAACTTTAAAGTGGCGACTTTGGGGTCAACATCCTGCCTTGAACAGGATCACATAAGCCGGTAATTGCTCTTTGAGCAATAAGCCCGGCTAAAAAGTAACCAAATTGTGAAATTTCAAAAAAGTTCACCATCTCGATTGGTCTTCTTGTTGAAGCCAAATACCTCTTGAATTGCCATATTATAGTAAAATTACATTTCTATGTGACGTTGATAGAGCCATTTCAACGTTCTTTTTCCGATAGTTGTTGTAATATCACATTTTCAAATCAATAGGAGTTACAAATAATGTAAATTAAACCCCACGCAACTAGTTGCGGGAGGTATAATGTTTTTGACCCGTCCGTCAGTCAGTCAGTCCTCTTTTTTTGTCAACGCAACTCCTCTAAACCGCTGGACAGAATTTTGTTAAACTTTGCAGGTATTAAAATAGGACACAATGTGTAGATGTGCATATTACCAGGAAATTTCGATTCCATTATTTTTTCCAGGAATTTCCGCACTTTTTAACTAAGGCATTTGGCCATACCTTGAATATAGAGATGAACAGTTAGTCAACGCAACTCCTCATAAACCGCTGCACAGAATGTCGTCAAACTTTGCAGGTATTTAGGACACAATGTGTAGATGTGCATATTACCAGGAAATTCCGATTCCATTATTTTTCCGGGAATTTTCGCACTTTTTAACTTAGGCATTTGGCCATACCTTGAATATAGAGATGAACAGTTTGTCAGGGCAACTCCTCATAAACCGCTGGACAGAATTTCGTTAAACTTTGCAGGTATTTAGAACACAATGTGTAGATGTGCATATTACCAGGAAATTCCGATTCCATTATTTTTTCCGGGAATTTCTGCACTTTTTAACTTAGGCATTTGGCCATACCTTGAATATAGAGATGAACAGTTTGTCAGCGCAACTCCTCATAAACCCCTGCACAGAATTACGTCAAACTTTGCATGTATTTAGGACACAATGTGTAGATGTGCATATTGCCAGGAAATTCCGATTCCGTTATTTTTCCGGGAATTTTCGCACTTTTTAACTTAGGCATTTGGCCATACCTTGAATATAGAGATGAACAGTTAGTCAACGCAACTCCTCATAAACCCCTGCACAGAATGTCGTCAAACTTTGCAGGTATTTAGGACACAATGTGTAGATGTGCATATTACCAGGAAATTCCAATTCCATTATTTTTCCGGGAATTTCCACACTTTCCAACTTAGACTTTTTGGCCATATTTAGAATATAGAGATGAATAGTTTGTCAGCACCACTCCTCTTAAACTGTTGTACATAGTTTATTTTATCCCAAAGAGTTTTGCCTATCATTAAAGAAAATTTCTCCCCCCCCCCCAACCACTTCAAATTAATGTTTGGATTTGTATAATGCCAAGAAATTTTGATTCCATTATTTATCTAGAAACTTCATTCCATATTTAAATGTCCTGATATGTAAGACATTTTGATGTGAAGTTTTTTTGCAATTATTGCCCTTTTTGATCTATACTATGTATCTAAAGAGCACTGTGCCTTTCATTATGTGCTTCACTGTCAAGTTTTGGGGGAGCGTGGGGTATGTGAGCTAGCTCACTTTTTCTTTCATTTTGTATTAAAATTAAAATAATTAATGACTGCATGCAATTAAAAAGCTGCGCAAAGTGATGCGCACTAGAAATAGACTCGGCCTTGTTAAGCCTTCGGCTCAGGTGAGCTAAAAAAGGCCTATATTGAGGCTAACCGATAGAATGATTTGTATAAATGTTGATACTGTAAATTCAGGAAAACATGATTTAACGGTGTTGGAAAATTGAAAAAAAAGGGGTGGGGCTAAATCAAAGAGAAAAATTTCAAATTGAAAAAACTTGACAATAAAATGAGGAGAATTTGACCATTGTCTAAACCTGGAAATTCTGTTTCGTGCGGGTAGAGTGGGGGTGGGGTAGTTTCAAACTTTTTTTCAGTTACCACTTATCCTTCTTTTCATTAAAACTGTATCATGCCTGTTGAAAGGGAAAAACATGTAACCTTGAATTACTTTTCATAATTATATACAAAATTAGAGAAAACAAAATGTGAAAGTAACAAGTTGATGTTAATATCAGCTCATGTTATGTTAATGGTAAGGGATTTCCCATGTATCGAAACTAATCACATTTTTGTTTGAATATTTTGCATACAGGTTCTTGTATAATGTTGGCTTCTTTACAATATTCTTGATCTACGGGATTATAACAATATGCTATCTGATTTTCTTTGAAGTGTTTATGAACTTGAATATTTATTATTAATTTTTTTTGGAATTTGTGTCAGTCCGCAAGAGTGCAAATACAGTGCAGGGAAATAATTTTGTTACAGCATCAATGCTGATTTTGGTGCTTCCTATGCTTGCTGATTTTGATGCTTCCTTTGCTTGCTGATTTTGATGCTAGTTATCCTTATCCTGATCCTGGTTTAATCCTTATCCTGATGCTGGTTTGAAACTAGGTCAATGCTAGTAATGCTACTGGACGTAGGATTATCCTGCCGGAAATGGATAATTCAAAAACAGCATCGCTATTTTAAGCCATTAAAAATAATTTTTGGGGTAATTTTTATTTGTAATTTGTATTAAATGACTTTCCTTTATCTGTTTTCACTTTGGTCAATGCTAGTTCTATCCTTTGCTTGCTGATGCTGATCCAAGTAATGCTGTTTTTTTTAAATGCTGATGCTGATGC
>NW_026936057.1:2500-69087 GCF_032062105.1 Saccostrea cuccullata | reverse complement strand
TGTTGGTATGAATGTAATGAACATTGAGACCTCTACCAAAATTTATGGCCCCAGGGTTAGGGGTTCTAGTGCTAGGGGGGACTATATAGATTGCATAGTGAAAATTATTTCTTTGAAAATCTTCTACTCAACCAAATCTGTAAATTCCATGGCCCCTGTGTTAGGTGTTTTGTCATGTGGTGTTGGGGGGGGGGGCTCTTTTTATTATATAGTAAAAATAAATTTAAATTCTTTGAAAATCTTTTCCTTTGCTCCAGGGTATTATGCCAATGATCTAAGTATATATATTTATGATGAAAATAGGTGCATCTAGCAAAATGGTTAATTTCTTACCCCCTGGGTCAGGGGTATCAGGGGAGGGGGGAGATAACATAATCTGAGAATAAATTAATGCTTTGAAATCTGCTCTTTTTGGTTTTAATCAACAATTTATGATGAAATAAAATTTATGATAAAATTTCCAAATTTTGAATTAAGTGGCCCCGGGGTCAGTGGTTCCTTTGGGGTGTGGTGCAGAACCAAATTCAATTGTTCGAAAGTTGTTACATGATACGCAGGTGACCTATAAGGTTCGTGGGCCTCTTGTTTTAGGATTGGCCCTTTTACCTTGACTTTTAAGTTTGATACACTTACCTAAAAATTCCAGAAGTTAACCATAACTTTTGAAATGTAGATACTAGGACTTTCATACTTCAAATATGTATTCTTTACAAGACCTTTAACAGGACTCCAACCTTTTGAACTTGGCATTTGGTATTTTCTTACTTTAAAAAAACTATTAACATCGGCCATAACGTTTGAACAGTTGGGGCTAAAGCAAAGACCTTTCTTTACAAACCAACAACTTTTACCTTGACCTTTGAGACCTAAGGCTTTCATACTTCAAATGTGTAATACTTGTGTCAAGAACTTTCATTTTTTGCCAAGAACTTTAACCCTTTTACCTCGACCTAGGGGACATGCTTGAGACAAGACCTTTCTCTAGAAACCAATAACTTCAACTTTGGAGTTTGAACTACCTTTCAAGACTTTAAACTTGGCCCTAACTTTTGAACATGTGGTGCTAGAGCTTTAGTGCTTCACAGTTGTATTTCTTGTGAGAAGACCTTTCTTTTGGTACCAACATGTTTAATTTGCATTTTAGAAAAAAATATTATTAACTATAATTTATTACCACACTGGGGCATCAGTTTTTCAAAATCATATCTTGTTATTTTGTTTTGCACCTCTTTGCCTCAAGATTGGAAAAATTGTGCATACACAATAAAAATCCCTGACTGTCAGTTGACCAAAGTGCAGAGTATTACTTTAAATACTGCAATGGTGATGTTTTAATATGATTTCAAAATAACTGAAGGGTCATTTAATAAATCTGTTTCTATAGTTTCGGCAAAATTATTAATTGTTTAAACGTTTATTATATATTTCTCGTGATTTTTATTGTACATATCGGTTATTTACTTTCTGTAATATATATATTTTTCATCTGCAGTTCACAGGCCTCAGCTGTTACCCAGGTCGAAAATTAATTGATGGAAACTGCAAACCAGTCATCGCCTCTCCACGTGTAATCCATTATAATCTGCATATCTAGTGTACTCTCATGGGGTATTCATCAACAAATGATATGAAATACATATTGCCAACAGTGAAGTCTGCCGCCAGGGAAGGCTTTTCAAACGTTACCGATAATGATGACTACGCGGTCACGCAATTCTCTCTTCTAGTCACTTCCTACGTTATCGAGGAACATGACAAGGGAGTGTTTTACTTTGATATGAATATCACTCTCCATGTTTTTCTGCTTTATTTCTATCGTTTTGATAGAGAAATTGTAGAAAACAATCTACTACAAATTCCCTATTTGATAAATATTAACCATACCATTTACGGAACTGAGAAAATGTCGTTCGTCTTTAAAGGTGTCGGTTTTTGCAATTTAAGTAGAACTTTAGCCCAGTCTAATTCAATGCCGGAAATTGATTTTTTCCATCTCAAAACGGAATATGAACTCGCTGTTGTCTCTCGTCCTGAACGTGGAATAATTGTTAGTCCATTACTTTTATGTCATCAGCGGAAAATTGATATCGGTAAGGTCCACTTTGACATTCAGAATTACCGAATCATTCTCAAGGAATCTGATAAAGTATTATATCTGAGGGAATTTGTTTTGGATTATAGTGGCTCCGCCAGAGTATGCACAAAATCAACGTCAGTCTCTCTGGTCACATCAAGAATTTCGGAGATATTAGATATCCTGACAAATATTCTCAACACCCTAAGTATCTTGTGTATTATCCTCCTTTTCGTAACCTATCTAAAATTCCCTGCCTTGCGCACGCTGCCCGGATTGAACGTGATGAATACATCGTTTTCTCTCCTGTGCATGCAGCTGACCTACACCATCGCTAATGTTTTAAAGAACGGTACCGTATCCTGTCAGGTCTTTGGAGTTTTATTGCATTACTTTTGGTTGAGTTTGTGCTGTTGTTTATTCATTTGCTGCTTGCACATGTTCTTAACTTTTAAAAGTTTCCGAATAAGTAACATTCATAATAGCAGGCGAGTATCGAAGGTTTTCCTGAGATATATTCTGTTTTGCTATGTGCTTCCATTGATCATTATAATCCTGAACATAACAGTTTCTTATTTAACAGACGACGGTATCGGTTATGGTATGAAGATATGTTTCGTTGAAAACTCCATCCAAAACATCGTCACATTCATAACTCCTCTTCTGATGACTTGTTTTTCTAACATGATCTTGTTTATTCTAACGGTGTTCAATATAAGTTTTGACAAAAATATTCAAAAGTCAAAAGAAAACACGTCAGAAATGGTTATTTTTACCAAGCTGTTTTGTTTGACGGGATCGGTCTGGATATTACAGTGTATAGACAGTTTCCTGGATATTTCCTTTTTCTCCATCCTTGTTACCTTACTGACCTCTTCTCAGGGGATCTTCTTGTTCCTCAGTTTTTCATCTACTACATATATTAGAAATATTTTTAAATCTAAATGAAAGTTGAAGAGGTTAAAAAGCACATAATAACTGAAGCCATGAAAGACTTTTTAAAAGTTTAATGACAAGCAACACGTTTCTGAATCATACGAGGGTTGTTCGAAAAGTTTGTGAACGATGTCAATCTTGGTTATATTACTCACTAGAAATTTTAGATAAATACAATATGTAAAAAAAATATTTGTTTATCTGATGTGTGAAGTTTCATTTTATTCGATTTAAAATAGATCAATTTACTTCATTTAAAATCAACATGTTTTGTACCTTACATGGAACACACTTAACGGCACTATATAAATATAGTTTCAAGAATTAATTCTACAATATACTATTCCTTTTCATTACCCCAAGTATAATCTAATACTCACTCATTAAATCCTTTTTTTAATTCTTGACCTTTATATTTAGCTCATTCTAGAAATAGAAATGTCTGTGGACTTTCTTTAAAATGCTTCTCATACAGTTTTGGTCTGATTTCAATATTACTTGGCACACAAGTAGACTATACTAAGAAACATAATAAAGTGCATCAGTTTTTGTTTTCGATGATTGGTGTTGCCATGGTTACTAAAAATAGAAATTTCTGTGAAGTTCTTTTAAAACGCTTCTACAGTTTTGGTCTGATTTCAATGTAAATAGGCACACAAGTAGACAACACAAAGATACATAATTCTGTTTATTACTGCCTGTTGGAAAGCTTCTTTTCCTTTATTATACCACAGGGTACTACAGACCAGTAGAGCTAAACTCCAATCAGAGATTTCAGGTTTAAGAATTGCTCTCGTTGTATAATTTCTTTTATTAGTTCACTATGCTTTTACAGGGTAAGCAACTCTAGAACGCTTATGTCTTTCCTTGACTTTCCAACTTTTTGTTTAGATTTTCATTGTTAAAGCGTTTCTTTTCAGATGTTCCACATCCGATACAGAGTCTTTGTCACTCAAATACTGTCTTTGCTATTTGTACACACTTGCACAACTCGCTTGTGATATAATATTTTGATTCCTTCAACATTTTGTGAGTTTATTCACGAGTTTTCCTGAGTATAAGTCAAACCTGTATCGTTAGCGTCTTTGTCATTTTCAATGAGGACCACCTATCTTTTCAAGCTAAAGGCAAAATATTAAGTCATAATTTGGAAAACAAATCGATGTAACTATTCTAAATTGAAATTTTTAGGTTGTTTTTCGATTTTACTTCAATTTATAGAGAATATGACTACAGAAATTATCTAGTGTATTGTTTGTCACTTACTAAATTTTGATCTGCTCTGCGATCCGATTTGTGCATTTTCAAAATCTGGATAAGTTTTGAAAGAATCGTGGTATTTAAAAGAAGGAAATAATACAAATCCTTTGGATTTATGATGAAAATATTTCTACAAAATGTGGATCCCATATGCCGTCAAATAAAAAAAAAATGACAGTAGTCCACTTATTTTTGAACAACCCTCGAATAATTTTTTTCTAAGATTTTGTCACTTGAACATGTTAAATCACGAAAAATGGTGGAACTTTACTAGGCAGTGTGCAAGATACCAGTTGATGTTCTTTATCTTAAATTGCCCAATTAAAGAAATATACTAAAAGAACCTAGTTTAAAAATCATAAGATGGATTTACTTTTACACATATCTTATACAGTCATGTACAAATGCTGTAGCTTTGCTTCTCTTGAGAAATTTTTGAAAGTTTTTTTTTTCTTTCTGTGTTTTCCTAATCATCCATTGATGTTCCACCAAACTTTTTGTACAAACTACACAAATAAAGGATGCCTTCATGTTCATATGATCAATTATTGTTTTGCTGTTTCTCGAAGGATTCTATTTTATCCACTTTTATTTAAAAATTACTTGGCTAAAGATATTATTCTATACTCGGTACACAAGACAAAATAGCTAATGTACCAATTGTTAATTTTTGTTTGTGGATTGAAAATTTGCCAGATCGGTACTAGTGCATATAATGTGCCATTCTTTCCAAAACATTTTGACTGACAAATGTCTTGGTACCATGAAAAGACCCATGAATGACCTTGTGCGAAACCAATTTCTAGCTGTGCACTGCGCACCATTTTTGTTCAGATATGTAATTCTTCATTACTAATGGTAGTGTGCGAGGTTGCCACAAAAATAGTCTCACATTTATAAATCAAACCAGCAAATTCAAGGAATTGTGGTCTCCGGCTTTCCGTGTCTATGTGGGTGAGATGTCAAACATGAACGCCATATAATGTGTCATTTAGATATTATCACCAAAGTTGATTTTTCTTTTTAAAGCAATATGAGCTGCATTTTTAAAAATTTTATTTTGCTGTAAAATTGTGTTATAATTATGACAAATTTGTATTTAACTGAAACCTTTATGACCAATTAGACTAAAATAAAGCAGAAAAAAGATTTCTAAATACAGTCAAATATACAGTTTTATATAAGAAATCATTATTGTACAGGACGACAATAATGTAATTTGGTTCAATCGAGTTTAACAATAGTTGTTTCATCGCAAATATGAACAACAAAAATTTATTAACGTTATTTTTTCTGTCGTTGAAATAGTTGTTTACAATTTTACAACAAAAAATTCCGACACCAAAGGTCAATCGTGAAGGCCAAGGCATATAAGTCATATGAAAGCCCTATCTTTTCTCAATCAAAATTTAAAAGGAACAAAATGCGTTTGTGAATCACTGATGACCCCGTACGGCAACAAAGCGAAGATTAAACTTTTCTTAACTGCACAGCACCCACATTTTAAAAAGTAAGTCAAACTTCAAGTTCAAGATCAAAGGGTGTAAGTGCTTGATATCCAATGAAAGGACTTGTCACAAGGATTTAATATTTGAAGAATGAAAGCCCTAGGCCTAACCCTTTAAAAGTTATGGCCAAGGGTAAGGTTTTTAAAAAATGGGCCAAACTCCAAGTTCAAGATCAGAAGGTCAAAGTTGTTGGTATCCAATGAAAGGTCTTCTCACAAGGATTACATTTGTGAAGTATGAATGCCCTAGCCCTTACTGTTTTAAAGTTATGGCCAAGATTAAAGATTTTTTATAAGAACGAGAATCTCCATGGTCAAGGTCAAAAGGTCAAAGTTGTTGATATCTCATGAAAAGTCTTACCACAAAGATTACAAAAAATTACAAAAAACGGTATTACCGTCTCGCCGGTCAGAAGTATCGACATATATCGCGCCGCAAGCGACATTGTTAACAACCAGTTCTGCACCATGATTAGAGGATGTCCAGAGGGACAGTGTCCATGTGAAGAAATAGGTCTTCACCAGTCCTAGGGACGATGAAAACTCCGACATGAGGATGGTATCCATTGCCTTGATTCGTCTTGACAGTGTCAAAATCGGAGAATGATGACCGCCAGGGTTATTTAAGGGGGTGCTCATGTAAACATAAAATGCAATGGGTTGTACTGCCCTGATTCCGGTTGAATCTGTACGGAGGAGACAAATATATTTGTGTGCATTTATGATGCACAAGTAAATTGTACTTTAAAATTTTAACTAAATGATAAATATACGAAGGATTGTTCTATAGAATTACAGGTTTTCAGAAGGTGTAATTTTGCATAAGCTAGGTTAAGTGTTCTACATGCTAGTCTCAATTCCTTGTTATAAAGATCCAATTTCATTTTCAAAAAGAAGAGTATCTGGAACTTAGTCTTCAGTTTCTATTTTAATAAAAGTGCCATTTTTTAGAGAAAATAAAATAAACAAGCAGTTCTAAGACTTTTTATATTGCATAAAATGTATTTTCAAAATATGTATTGAACAAACCTCTCCTCTTCCTTTGGTTTCCCTTTCATACACCAGGTAGGTGAACGCTGTTATGATTTAATCGAATGTCTGTATGATTTTAATGCAGCTTCGTAGGCTCAGGTTCATCAGTGATCGTATCTTTGATTATCTTTTGAACAGAATCAGCACCGAAACTTTCAGACCTAACTATTTCTTCAAGCTGAGTAAGCCGAATACCTTGTATCTGGATAATTGTATTTTGATTTCCAGTAGTATTTTCTAACACTGACATCCGGGTACGTAAGAATTGTAACTCTTGCATCAGAATCTATAGATCGTTATTGTAATTAAAATCATTATCACAAGCAGCCGACAAACCAACGAAAAGCAGGAAGAGCACGTAAACTATATCATACTTCCTCCAACCTTACAGGTAGAATAGTGCATTCCTGGTTCGCACCTTTGTTTTATCTAACTATATATGAGTTCAAGTCCCACTTCTGTCTTTTGTATCTTATCTATTCCTCCTTACCCAAATACTATTTTCATTGTACTATTTGTATATTTTTGGTATCCAATTTAAAGCCATCTAGCCATTTGAATCTACAGTATAAACACTATGAATAACTTGAATCATAAAATTCAGTTTAAATATTAATTACTCTGATGAAATGTAAATCTGTTTTTCAACAGAAAATTCGCAAATGCTGCAGAATTAGACAGAAATATCCTCTAATACCCAGCAATGTTGTGAGTTACCACTTAAATTATAACAGAAAAAAATATCGCAACAAATATTATCAAATTTTAATCTACAATCGTATACATGTTATTGAGCTTAAAAACATAGGTTATTCGATAAGAAATCCAGAAAAATCCGTTCTGCTGTATTCATCACTTAAGATGATGCCAGAATTGTAATCATGCCTTGTGCGAATAAAGACTTCATCTCCTGTGTTCACAGTAAGGATGAGGTTTCCAGTAGCACTATCACGCTGGCCTGCATTTGTGTGAATATAAATCGCGCCATTAGGGACATTATTAAGGACAAGTTCCGTTGAGTGATAGGAGGATTGTCCGAGAGACATTGTCCATGTGAAGAAATAGGTTCCAGACTTAGGGACGATGAAAACCCCGACATGGGGATGGTATCCGTTGCCTTGATTCGTCTTGACAGTGTCAAAAATCAGAGTATGATGTCCACCAGGGGTATTCAAAGTGCCACTCATGTAAGCATAAAACGCAATTGGCTGCACCTCTAGAATTCTAGCTGCTTCTGTAGATGAAAAAATGAATCTTTTAAAAATCTGTGACCAGGTGAAAATAAAAGCGAACCATGTTTTGTGTGAACTTTATAGATGGTTTTCGATAGGCCAGAATTAAGCAAGAGTTATTTCCCGTTAGCCGCCTTATTGGAGCTCTAAATGCTCATATTCCTTCATTGTTCACCCAACTTTAACTTTTTGTATTTGCTATTCTGGGATAGGAACCATTATTTTTCTGATATGTATATTTTTGGAAGACACATTTATTTAAAAAATTATTTCTCAAAGATTTTCCACTAAATATTTCTACTATATCTTCTTAAATTTGGTAAGACAAAGAGGAGAAATCACCGACTCGAATTCCAGTTTGGCGGCCTACAAGTGGTAACTCTTGCACAATTCAGGCTATTAAAAAGTATCTATCAACGTTAACCCATGGCTGGTTATCTAAAATACGACAGGTGTTGTCAAGGTTTTTAGTATGATACTTGTATGAATTGAAAACAAACCCCTCCTGATCCTTTTGTTATCATTCACGTGCCCTGCAGAAGTGATTCTATTTAATCCAACACGTGTTTTATTAGATTGCACTGGACTGAACTGCTTCATAAGTTCTGCAGTATCAACCATCGATTTCGATTTTGTAACAGCTTTGTCACCAGGGTGTTTAATCGAGGTTAGTTTCTCCAGCTGGTTTATTCGTATATTTTGGTCAACGATAATTTCATTCTGATTTCCGATAATGTTTTCTAACTCAGAAACTCGAGAACGCAGAGACTGTAATTCCTTCAACACAAACTGTAAAACATTTTCCTGATCCAAATCGTCTTTACCAAAAACAGAGGACAAACCAGAGAAAAGAATGAGAAACACGTAGATATTCATGCCTATTGTAAAATGAGAACGTATAATTCTGTATTGCACCTTTTCAAGTATGGGAGATTTTATCTGTCCTCATATGAGGTCACATCAAACTATTATATATGTTGCGTTATCTACGCATTCCTGCAAGTCTCCTACTAGTGAAACCGGAGGGGACAATATCACCCCTACTATTGTTATTGTGATTAAAATTCAAGACACGTGGTTAAGCTTTACCTATTCAAAGGTTATAGGGTAGAACCGGTTTTATAAATAAAATTGGCAGTAAACAGGAAATTGCTATAGTCCGTTTAATTCTTTATAAAGCATGTCCTGTGAAAAATGTGTTTCCAGTCCTTTCTAAAAGACTTTCATGATTTTCAACAGAAAAGGTTGGCTAAAGGGGGGTTAAATAAAAATATATCTTATCATAGTTTACAGCAAAAATGAGAGTTCACTAGCGACCGATATGCTGGTAAAAAAAATGTGTAATATCATCTACAATGACAATTCTTTGTTTGCCTTATATGGCTATTGTTATTAATGCGCACAGAGGATATAACCACGAGCAACCGACCATCTGTTGTTTGAATATTTCACTTCCAACACGTGATTCAGGTCATCTATGATCATGTTAATGGAGTGCAAAGTAAAAAAAAATGTTTTAACGAGCAAAATGCAAAGATTAGAAACTATGAAAGATGTCACGGGCGTTTTTAATTTGTTATAAACTAAAAATAATGTGTTAAATAAAATGTATATGTAGTTAGTGCCAAGTTCAGAACACCAGCACTTCAAGGGTAAGGAAAACGAGCAGCTTCTCGTATGCATTTAAATGGACAAAACATTTTCTACATCTATACTCGTGGTCACGTGTTCTGCCCAGAGAATCCACCTGACAATTGTATTCACCGATAGTACAATAAAGGAATTTATCTAGCGTAAAATTCCTGTAGTATTCGTAGTAACCCATGATGCAATTCTCATTCAGCTGATAGGTCAGTTAAAATCACATTGGTGCCTCATTTGCTAATCTGACGCCAAAAAATATAGTCCCGTCCCAGGCAAAAACATTTGTCAAAAAAGAATTTTTAACTCTTGATAGCAGAAAATTGTATCATAGATAATACTTATAATTTAAATTTCAATGAATTCAAGAGAATTCAACTGAAGTACATTTCTACAGAATGATACTATAGGGTGGTGAAAACTAAAACGCAACATAACTTTTCTGTTTACCATGTCTCCAAGTGCTAGTAACTTCCTAGCCACAATTCCGTGAATATTTTACCCTATCTCGCTCTACTCTCGCCAGAGCGACTACCAGAGCTACTCTGAACTCATCGGGTTTTATAATTTGTAGAACACCGAAAAATAAAAGGTTCCGAACACATTAGTAGGGGTGAATATGTTTCCTTTGTGTTTGTCTGTCTGTCACACTTGGTTTTTCGCATTTTCTTCTTAACGCCTGCATATATTGAGCTGTTGTTTGGCATGTGAGTGTATCTTGATGAGTTTCATTTCCTATTTGTATTGGGTTAGGTTTTATAGAATTTTTGACGTAATAATTTTTTTTTTGATATTTCGGTTCACCATCGGGATCAATTATTGTTCCAAACAAGATTGTCATTTTGGTTTGAAAATTTTGTTGAGGACAATATTTTTCATCTCGCATAAACAACCACAAAGATTTAAAAAAAAAAAAAGGGGGGGGGGTTAAAGGTCACGGAGACTGCTTGAATAAGATAAATAATTGCAAATTTACTAGTCAATATATATCAAATGTTCTCAATATGGAAATTATATGTGAGCGATCATTTAAACATTGTGGAAAGGTCAGATGCCTTGACAATATTTGGCTTTTAATAAAGCAATATGACAATTACAATGCTTTATTTTCAATGTACATTCTCTAACTGTCCAGATTGTTATGAATTGGTGGGGAAGAGAAACTTCTGCTATGCCGATCAATATAAAATATTTCTTTATTTACCTTTCCGTTGGAGGAGTATATCTCATCATAAAGGACGGACAATGCCAAGTATATGTCTTGATTTTTTTTAATAATAGAATTTACTCTGTACACTAAATATAATTTTTATTTTATTCGAAGTTACATGTATTTACTAAAAGATGAATTTTGATACATGTATAAGAGATATAAGAAAATGCATTTTATTAGAATTTTTTTAAACTGAAGATAAATTTCGATGTCAGAAATATATTTTCTTTTAAAGAGAGGTTATTTTTATCTCGTGAGTAAGCCCTGCTGTCGTTTTTTGATCATATCTGTCTGGTTTCCATATCTGATCTGCAACTCAACCCATTCCATTGAATAAAATTATTAAACTGTGTATTGATTTTACATTGCACAATGTCATTGTGCACCTCTTATTTTACTTTTATATAAGACAAATGTTCCCCTTTGTGATGGAAAAAAAACATGAAAACTATGGAAATTAAGACATTTCTTATCCAAAGCTCCTTTGGTTTACTACGTTGTATTTAAGAGTACATGAGCCTGTCACAGAAAATAAAGTTTAAACATAATGCTGTGTGTACTACTTACATGTATTATACTATTTAATTAGACATTTATATTTATTTTCTTCTTTATATTATGCATTAATTTTTAGAAATATGGCCTTGTATGAAGACAACTGTTGCAAATGACATATAAAGAGATAAGGTCCTATTGGAAGGTGGATTTCCAGCCATTATTAGTGACAAGAGAATTTGATATATCCACCTTCACTGTGACATACAGCAAAAATCCAAGGTCCGAATGATTCAGTGAGTCTGTTCAATGGCACATTAAAATATGGTTAGGTTTGAATTCAATGTTCACTGATGTAATGCTTTTCTACACTTCGTTTATTTTTCGTAACGTCCTTTCTGATTTTTTTTTACTCATTTAGAGGCAACAATTTGCTTAAGTTTATTTAAGAATCCTCTCTACACTGCACACCAAAGAGTTCTGATTCTATGGTATTTTTTTTTGCAGTTAGAGTGATCTGCCCTTAGATCTAAATTCTTAAATTAGAAATTCAGTTTATTATTACACAATTTGTAATCAATTCAGGTATTCTTAACATTTCAAAAGGCCAAGTTAAATTAATTGAACATGTTATTTACATGTATTTTCTCTATGGAAGTAAAGAACAGTGATTTCTATTCACTGATACTCAGTTGTGTTTGATTATTTTCCTGGGGGTAAAAGCCACGCCCCATATGTTAAAATTCATATAAATAAGTTAAATACTAACACCTTTATAGAATATATTTTTCTCAAAATCCAAAAAACATTTTGACTGGTGTAGAGAGGGTCCTTAAAAAATGAATTGAATTTTTGAAGATTCATGAGGTTATGAACTACTACGCTTCACGCCGGCATATTTCATGAAGCGCTTTAGCTCATGAATCTTCACCAATTCAATTCATTTCTTATATTTACATTATTTTTCTGATGACTTGCCATAATTTTTCACCATTCAACTGTCATTTTAAAGCAAAACAGTGTGACTATATTTTTTGACATCAAGTGTGGTACTATGACATAACAATGGAGATATTCATGCTCATTCATGGTACATATGTTATGTAGTTCATGTGAAAATGAATTGCAATTTTCTTTTGTAAAGAATCATAGGGGAAATTTATTGGAAATGTAAATATTTACAAATCTTTCCCATTTTTAGTTGAGAACTCAAAGCAACAATCAAACAATTTTTAAAATGGCTTAATTATTCGTCCAAAGTTTCCTTCTGAAGTTTCTAATATCGAATCGATTCATTTAATTATATTTTCGAGAGATATTGTCAATCTTGCGTCTGTCAATTTAAGAAAATAATGTAATTGGACAATCTTCCTTTTTTGTAGTTGTTTTTTCTTTTACACATCTTTCTCTATTATTAGTTGAAAAACAGCCCCATTTTATTATTGTTCATCACTGCATTCCTTTTCAGGTGTCGGTTAAAATGCTTTGAAATATTTTATTCATTTGAACAGATATCAAACATTTGACTTTACTCCGATAATTTGAATTCTTTTTCAGTGAATGACAAAAACAACAACACAATCCTAGAGGCGCGGCTGGTGATGTATGCTTGGGAGAAACAAACAGGAAATCATCCCCCGATCTTCCTCTCCTCGGAATCTTCATCATCTACATTCATGATAGCCATCAATACTGCCACAACAAAATCCAAACAGGCGCATTTCAGAGGCACAAGATGTTCCTATAGAATTTCTAGCACCCATACCGGAAACATCACCAGGTACAATTCTAAGACCTCTTGCGAAAGCGGGTCACGTGGTGTCTATTCTTACTTCAAAGCTACGTATAAAGGAGCACGAAAAGAATCCAAATCAAAAAACGATGACGTCATCGGGGAGGATGTACCGAATGGCTATTTTAATAATATAAGCAGTGAGGATGGCAGAACAGCATCGTGCTTTGTGAATCCCACTAGGATGTTGGCTGATGGTATAAAGTTTGATACGTTTGAGTTTGACTTATTGACGATTCCTGATACCCAAGACCAGGAGCTTGTGGCTTTTACCGTTTGGAGCTTTGATCTTGTGCAATTTGCTAAATTAAACAGCCATAATTTTATGAACATTATCTATACTAATATAACTTTAATATATCCCTTATAGAATATTTAAGTAACTTATTAGCATAGTTACTCACACAATGAGATCTGAAAGTTGGGAAATAGTGTTAATTATTCATTTCCAAAGTTACTTTATACCTACCGGGTATATTAAATTTATAAATAAAATGAGTGTTACATTGTTTCATGTATTTCCCATGGTATTATGAAAGGTGAAGACGTTTATCAAACAAGAAAGTAGCAATATTTTTCTCTACCGAATCAACGTTTTAATTCCTTAAAAATGACTTTTATTATTATATGCATTTTAATTAATTGAGTCACAAATTTAGTCATACATTATGGAAAAAAGTTTATTAATAAAATGAGAATTATTATATCTGACAAATAGTAAACATTTATTAATTGTCAAGATCTAGCGAGTGTAAAATTCTCTACAGGGATGTTAAACGATACACAATCAACAATCGAGATCTTCGTATCTGTTTCCTGCTTGCTTTTTTAATTTAATAAAGGAACAGTCAAAAAAAAATTTTCAATAAATGCTGTTTGATACGTATAATCGAATTAATATTTTAGTTACATGATATAAGAAATGCTTTAGAAAGAAAATACGAACTAACAGATGTCGCGGTATGGAGCAACAAAATGATATTTTTAATTAAATATTTACGCAGCGAATCAATATCACACCATGCACGCGGATTATCTGATTTATTTGTCTATTTGTGCTATAAATAAACATTATAGTGTAATAAACTCTTACAGAAAATACAAAGAAGTCTACAAATTTAAAGAACGCTGTTTTTTCCCATGAAGAAAAAAAAGGTAAATATATTTGATCTTCTTTCTCGTAGAGAAATGATTCCTACCTCAGCACTCTATATGTAACATTTGCAGTAACGGAGGGAATAAAGCCGATACAAATTTTTAACATTAGGACGCAGTTAAAAAGGAAAATGCAACGTTATGTCTATTTTATTTATCTAGTGATTGCAAGTGTTGCCGTGTTTGTGTATCTCTATTCCGAAATCAAGACAAGAAATCAGTTCTACTATATGTATGAAAACAGGGATGAAAGTTTCGTCAAGGTAAAGAGAACAATTAAACTCCAAACAAAGAACCCCCTGACTTTACAAGGAGAATATATCATCAACAACAAAAATGTGTGTCCCAATAATACGAGGGTTTCGGTACTCGTTATGGTACATACCGCCGTGGAGCATTTCGGTACAAGGTTCGAGATGAGGACAACGTGGCTCAATATAACCCAGTACAGACCGGAAGTGATTCGTTTGATATTTCTTGTGGGAACAACCTTAAGGAAAACCAGTCAAGAAAAGCTGGAAGAAGAGAACGCATTACACCACGATATTATTCAAGGTGATTTTAAGGATACCTATCGAAACTTAACTAACAAAGGCGTGATGGGATTAAGATGGGTAACAGAGAACTGCAGGAACGCAGAAATCATCGTAAAAATAGATGACGATTCTGTCATTAACTTTTTCAAGTTCTTCGAAAGTTTTTCGTATTTGAAAAAATGAACGCGATATCTTTTTTGTCATGTGATGCCGAAAAACGCCGTGATTATAGAACGCGACAAGAGGAACAAGTGGTTCGTGAGCCACAGATTTCTGAAGGGATTTAAATTATACCCGTATACGTACTGCAGTGGATTTGCTGTTTTCATTTCCAAAGATTTGATTCCGGCGTTGTACAAGGCCGCCATGACAGTTCCGTTCTTCTGGGTGGATGACGTGTATCTATTCGGAATTCTGCCTTCTCGTCTGAAAAACGTAGTGTATACCAATATGGCTAGAAACATGACCCTTAACCCTTACAGAGCTCTTGACTGTTATAGACGATTTAAGAGCAAATGTAATTATCTTGCCATGCAGGCAAAGGGTGTTCAGATACGTGATGTATGGAACTTAATCGAACAAGAAAAAGTACAACTGGATGAAATGTGAAAAAAAATATTGAAATTGTAAAGCAGTAAACTAGACTTGATCAATACATCGTATTTCCAATTTATCCCGCTTCAGACAAATTTGTCGATTACTGATTGGATAAAAGCTAATCACATGACGCCCCGAAATTTTCCGTATTACGTCTCCATTTCCATATTACGTCTCCGTCGAGGCGTAATATGAAAATCGAGCACGCGATTCCGTTCGAAGCGTTGTTATTGTAAATAAAAATGGCGGCTAAGAAACGGTTAACGTAGGTAGTTTAGTTAAATTTCTTGTTACCGTAACGATATTTTATGTTGATTGTTATTGGATTAAAACTAATATTTTCATAATATGCACAAATATTTTTTTTATATTGAAAAAAGTCTTCAGCGGGATAAATTCGTTACACAGTCAGTTAGTGACCTAATACGGATTCATACAGGTGTGAAATGGAAATCCGTATTGGGACTCGGCTTCGCCTCGCCCAATACGGCTTTCCATTTCACATCCTGTATGAATCCGTATTAGGTCACTACCTGACTGTGTAACTTATGATATACTAGTAAAAGTATACCTTGTAATTAATTTTCCCCGTTAGTTCCTACATTTCGCGCCAATTCTATACTCTTGTTATGTCATTGTTTCAATTATTGAACAACTGTTAGAAAGATTTTTTTAGTAAAAAAAAATTTAAAAATACATTTATTATTAAATATTGCCGAAATCCAATCTTATCTTTTCTGCTTCAAAACTAATCCAGCCCTCAGGGCATGATGATACTCAATGCCTATCCGCATTGATTTGTACAAGGGGGCGATATTGAGATCGGCCATATGAGTCTGTTTACCTATATTCAGTGTCAAGGATTCCCTATGAAACATTTTTAATTAGTTTTGTATTTTCACCAGTCGACAAAAAGCTGAACTCCTACTTGGTTTCCACTATAACCTTCATCCGCATGCCTTGCTCATCCAAGCTAACAAAAAAAAACAGTAGGTGACGTAACTGTCCAATTGGTATAGTGGGTCAATTCCCCTTATTCTCTGGTGGCATCTTATGAGAAGTATCAGAATTGATGCTTCCAAAGCCCCGAAGGTTTTTTGCCCAATCCGCAACTGGTCAAAGTGCTTCCAAAGTTCCGATGGTTTTTGTCCTATCCACACCTGATCAAAGTGGTGGAGGGGAGGGGGGGAACGCAAGCTCCCTTACTTTCTACTCAAAAGATGTTTTCCTCCTCAACCGATTGTCAAGTCATCATGAACGATAAAGCGACCCAAAAAATTGTTTTTAAGCAGAAATATATATTTTTCAAAAAACAGAATCAGTTGAATCCGAAATTGAATTGAATTTTTGACCATGTAATTTATATTTTAAGAGAAGAAAATCTTAAGCCGCAAAAAAAAAATACAATGGGACCTTATTTATCAGCGATGTTTTTCGATAAAACAGGGAACTTATCCAGCAGGCTATTTGAGCTTAGAGCTCCGGGAAGACGAAACAATTCTGGATCGCGTAAAAACTCACAAAAAAGTCTCAATCCCAGACTCACAATGACGATTAGCATGATAGTGTGTGAGAAACATCTATCTACTGCTTTCCAGACTTGATTGTGACCACTTCTTTGGATTAGCTTAAATAGGTATTCTTATACTTAAAAAAATTATTTAAGATAATTTATTTAAAATGGCTTCGTTAACATTTATTTCGATACATTCAAGGGGTTTAAATTCTAAAGAAAAAAGAGAAGTTTTACAGTTGGATTTATGATACAAAAATCGATGTTATTTTAATTCAGGAAACGCATTTTGTTGAAAAAAATATCTTTCAATATGATTGTACTTGGAATGGAAAGTCTATACATTGTTTCTCCGACTCTTCTTTTAGCAGAGGGGTGTCTATTCTATTTAGAAAAGGGTTAGAAATAGATGTGATAAGTATACATAGAGTAATGATGGCAGATAATTAATATGATAATAGATGATGATACCTATAGTTTGATTAACATCTATGCTCCAAACAAGGAAACATCTAGGATTGATTTTTTTTAAAGGAATGAAAAGATTTATTCTGAACAATTCAGCCAATTTAAGTAATATAATTTTATGTGGAGACTTTAATTGCCATATAGACGGTATCAATAATGATAAGAGTTCAAAGCTTTTGATAGAAATTCTAAGAAATATAGAATTGACAGATCTATGGTAAGAAAAATATGTAAACCTTAATGGATATACATGGTGTGATGCAAATAACATCCCAAAGAGTCGCATTGATTTCATTTTTATTAGTTCAACTCTGTTAACGAAAATAAGACAACTTTGTATACGTAGAATCCCCGGTACACATAATAACGGCATTAGAATGTCAGACCATAGAATATTAAAATTTGATTTTTTAATACATAATAATGAGCGGGGAAAGGGATACTGGAAACTTAATACTTCACTTCTAGAGAGTAAAGAATATAAATCCCAAATTAACAATTTGATAAAAGATATAAGTAAAAAAGAAGGCACGTCAATTGAAAAATGGGAGTTCCTAAAACGGACGATCAAGGATTTTCAATAGCTTTTTCTATAAAACGACAAAAAACTGATAAACAATTAATATCTCGAATTGAAAAAGAAATTAATGAAATTGAAAGTTCGCCTCATAATTTAATAAACATGAATAAAAATCGCATTCTTGAAAATCAATTAAGTAATTTATATGATAATGATAAAAAAGCTCGAGGGGCACAAATCCGATCTAGGGCAAAATGGGTTAGTGATGGGGAAAAAATGCAAAATATTTTCTAAGCTTAGAGAAAAGACACCAAACAAAAAATATCATACATGAAATTTTAAAAGACAAAGATGTGCTTAGCAATGATGACGATATACTAGGTGCAATGTGCGACTTCTATGAAAATCTTTATACTTCAAAGTTAGTGCCGAATGATGATATTGACCTATATTTAGACAGATGTAATGTAAATAAACTTTCTGATAAGGATAGAGATAGTTGTGATGTCTTCCCCTCAATATCTGAATGTAAGGAAACAGTTATGAATATGAAATTAAATAAAGCCCCTGGTCTGGACGGAATACCAAGTGAATTTTACCAATGTTTTTGGGATCATTTATCCCCTTTATTTTATGAAATATTAAAAGAAATCTCTTTGAATAAAGAAATGACCTTTTCTCAAAGACTCGCTGTTATTTCTCTTATACACAAAAAAGGAGAAAAAAAATCTTCTAAAAAAACTATAGACCAATCAGTCTTACCAATACGGATTATAAAATTATAGCCTTTATTTTTGCACGTAGATTACAGAGTATGATCCACAAGCAAATAGGTTTTGAACAAACAGCATATATAAAAGGCCGATATATAGGAATGAATGCCCGCTTTATACTAGATATCTTTGATTATTGTGAAAATTATAACAAAGAAGTCATTTTACTATTTTTAGATTTGGAAAAGGCCTTCGATTCAGTTGAATGGAATTTTTTATTTAAAACTTTAGAAAAATTTAATTTTGGTCCGGACTTTTTATATATTATAACCCGATATTTAGACTAAAGAATAAAACATGTAAAATGAAAAGAGGGATCAGACAAGGATGTCCAATATCAGCGATTCTTTATCTTTTTGTAGCGGAAATTTTGTCTATAAAGATTAAAGAAAACAAGAATATAGAGGGCTTTCAAGTTGATCATATGGATAAAGAAGTAAAAAACTTACAACATGCTGATGACATGACACTGGCATTGAAAAATATTGAATCTCTGAAACAAGCTTTGGAAACTATAAACAATTTCTGTCTTCATGCAGGATCTAAAGTAAACATTAATAAAACTGAATGTATACTTCTTGGTCCTTTAAAAAACCTTTTTAGAGAAATAGGGGGCATTACGGTAACAAACGAGGCAGTAAAGTGTCTAGGCATTTATATAGGTCATGATAAACTAGAATGTTATAATAAGAATTGGATGAAAGTCTATCATGAAATAGAGACTCTATTCGAATCTTGGAAAAGAAGAAAATTAACATTATTTGGGAAATGTACTGTAATCAACTCTTTAGCGCTTTCAAAATTAACTTACATAGCACGTGTTTTAGAAATACCCGATGAAAATTACATTAAAAATATCAATAAACTAATATTCAATTCCATATGGAATAAAACAGATCGTATCAAAAGAAATACAATGGTTGGCCATGTTAAGGATGGTGGGCTAGGGATTATTGATATTGAATCTAAATTCAAAGCGCTGAATGTCACATGGGTTTGTAGATTGAGAGAAACAGATCACTGCATTAATAGCTACGTAAATAGTTATTGTATTCCAATAAATATTAATATCGATTATGTGATCAATACTACAGAAAATAAAATGGAAAAATTTAAAATAATACAAAAGATGCCTTTATTCTATAAACAAGTATTTACTTGCTTTAATGCATGCAAACAATTGCACGATAAACTCAGTGTTGAAAACTTTCTTAAACAACCGATATGGTCAAATTTAAGATACTCATATGGAGGAAAAACAATTTACTTCAAAAATTGGCTTAAAAGCAACATATTGTTTGTTAAAGATCTATTTTCGGAGAATGGTCTAAAATCACCCGATGAAATGGCAGGGATATTGATAAATAAGAGTAATTGGTTATGTGAATATAAAATCATACAATCGATTTTTAAAAAAGTATGAAAAAAGATATGATTTCACTATTTGAAAACATCTAAAGGTGTCATTGAATACTCTATGTTATAATAAATATCCAACAAAATTCTTTTATAATGAACTTCTTAAAAGCAAATTTCAAGCTCCACTTGTACAAGCAAAGTATTATAAAGAGTTCAATATACTTGAGAGAGACTGGGAGAAAATCTGTATAAACAAAATAGAGTTAATGAAAGATAAACAAGTTGCAGAATTCAACTATAAGCTTTTAAATAATATACTGTACAACAATTATTTTGTAAGTAAGATAAATAAAAACTCTAATTACTCATGTAAAATATGTAATGAAGATGTAATAAATTCAAAGCATCTAATTTTTGATTGTGCAAATGTACGAGATTTCTGGATTATAGTCAGTGATGTTTTAGGTTTTGATAAAAAATGGATACATATAATTTTTGGTTTTTATTTTGATAGAAATGAAACCACTGTCATGTATAATTTACCGTTGTAGCTTTTAAGATATACAAATCTAAAATGTATTGTCGAGTACAAAATACTGATGAAACAGCTGTAGGGTTATTATCTTATTTAAAATCTTGTATTTTAAATTATTCTGAAATATTACATACAATGGGAGATATAAAATATTCTCTATTTTTTAAAAATCTATTGAAAAAAATGTAAATGTTTAATACATGTATGTCTTTGAGGGGGACCAGGCCCTCGGGACGAAGGTAAGAAGGGAGGTAAAAATAAGAGACTCTGAGGTGGTGAAAGACTTACCTCCCTTCTAGATATTACAGTTAAAATTATTACAGTGTAGAAATATGTGTATATTACAAAATAATACAATATTGTAAAATACCACTAGTTTGTAAGTCTAAAAATGTATGATCCTTATTTTTATTTTTGTCTTTTCTTAAAATATATATTATCTGTAGAAGCATACTGCAAAATGTTACATGTATTTAAAATGTTTTACTTGTAATGGAGCTTAGCCAGGGCCCATCCCTTGTAGCTGCCCGCTTATTAGTTCATATAATAATTGTAATGAATAGGATCTGGGAAATAAAGTTTGGAAAAAAAAAACAGGGAACTTTAAAGATACAATTTTTCCGGAGCATTTAGAATTCTTAGATGTGGGAGATTGTCTTCGACTTGCACATGTACGTCTCCATTTCTGCTGGAAATACCTGTCATCTAATTTTTAAAAAGGATTGGTTAGAAACAGATGAATTGCATAAACAGCGTTTAAAGCTGGATTAAAATGGCTTAGATTTTATCACATTAACACTACCACAGAAGCCTTTTGAGACTGTTTTGGTTAATCTAAGTCGGCAATACACTTTTGACCTCCGAATTTTGTCAAGTTAAAACATTTACAAATGTTTTATCCTATTAGATATCTTTTCAACACGTGTCAAGCGTTACTTCATGGTGAGAATTGTTCCATTTCTGAAATATTAAACGTTGACATGCTTGATTGCTTTACATGACATTTATATGGTCACGTCTTTATAGAGTTCTCCATAAAAAAATATTTCGACAGATCGGAGAGCTACAGTGCCACCCATTGTAAAAAACTATTTCTGGTTTAATTCTTAATTCTTCCAAATTCTTACCTTAATCACGAAAAAGATTTTTTAAAAATCCCATGCCCCTATATCAAGTTTTGTGGTAGGTGGCATCTGCACGAAGTGTGTTGGCCCGAAATATCTTGCAAACCGAAATGACAGTATAAAAAACGAAATTTTCGATGATCTCAATTTCAGGGCCAGCAAGGCTTTTAGTAAGAGTTACATTGTTTAAGGAAAATTTTTGTTGTGGAAACAGAGAAAGAAAAGACAAGGAACACGGTTAGTAATACTTTGAGATGACAGTTAAAAAACGTGGAGAAATAAATCGCAAAAACAGTGCACTTTTTAGTTCGCAATAAATATAGTTTTTTTAATGGGTGGCACTGTAGATCTCTTGTCTGCCCATGTTTTGCTGCATTGAAAAGTCGTGATATATAAGCCTGAGGAAAATGAGAAATTAAAGCAAACGACCAAGGGGTAATATTGTATAGGGTCTCTTAAATTGGGGTTCCGTCTTTTACCCTTGAAAAGTAGATGCACAATTTGGACGGTTATATATCTATATGTCGCTGATGTAGTTCGAGGGAATCAGGACAACTCGCCCCAAAGACAAGTCGCCCCAACCCCCTTTAAAGACAACTCGGCCCCACCTAAGGACAACTCGCCCCAACTCACGACGATTAGCCCCAATTATTTTTTTTTTTTTGAAATGCAAGGAAAAAAAATTCATTAATGTATATATTTTATATGCACATTTAAATTATAATCAATATTAACAAAACTTTGTAATCGATCTAACTAGGTTATTTATTTTTTTCATGATGCATCAATTTATATATTTTTGTATAAAAACAGAGTGTGTGCATAACATAATTATTTATAATACCCATGCTTTCTTAAGAAATCTTTCTACACTGCACACTAAAGAGTTCTGATTCTAAGGTATTTTTTTTTCAGTTAGAATGATCTGCCCTTAGAACTAAATTCTAAAAAATAGAAATTTACACAATATTACTCAATTTGTAATCAATTAAGTATTCTCAGCATTTTAAAAGGCCAGGATAAATTAACTGAACGTGTTATTTACATGTATTTTCTTTTTTGAAGTAATTAACAGCGATATCTATTCACTATTACTGTGTTGTCTTTGAACATTTTTCTCGGGGGTAAAAGCCACGCACCATCCATTGAAAATTAGATAGATAAGCACAATATTAACTGCCTTTATGCAATGAATTTTTCTCAATGTCCAAAAAATATTTTGCACTGGTATAGAGAGGCTCCTTAATTTTTTTTTTTGTTATGAAATAGAGTGAATAAAGATATATTGATTTCTCATATTCTTTTAAATTATTATTCATGAACTATTTCTGTTTTAGTTTGAATAATTTTCATTTTCTTCAGTGTTAAAACACCTAATTTATCAAACGTCGAAATTAACATTTTACGGACAGAGTTAGGACACTCATGAAAATGATAATTATTGATTAATTTTGAATGAAAACATAAGTCTGAAATTAAATGAGATACCCAAGCTTACAGCTTATTTTAATACTTCAAAGTGATAACTTATTAGGACATTCTATCTCCGAAATAACAAATATTTAGTTTTAAATAATTGGCATGTCGTGTCCAGGCTCTGAGCCAGCTTCCTCGTGATTGAGAATTAAGCATGCAAGCTCTGAATATTATTTTAGGTTTTTTGTGATGGAAGTGTACACAAATGTGTGAAATTGTAAAGATATAATTAACAAGAGGCCCACGGGCCTTATAGGTCACCTGATTACCATGTAACAACTCTCAAAAATTTAATTTGGTTTGTGTTTTAAACCAGTGGCCATGAAATTCACAATTCTGAGAGAGGCACCATTACTTATCATCATTATTGCGAGCGCTATCAACTACGTTAGTCCAAATTTCTTGAATACGCATGTTCGGCTTCAAGGTCGTGGATTCTTGGAAAACTGTGAAAACTACTATAGATAGACCGTATGATAACAATTTCGTTGTATCATTTAGTAGCATTAAATAACTAGGTTTATTTTTGTGTAACTTACACTTTAAAGATACATGTAACTACATACAGTATTTGTAATAATTCAAATTTTCCGTTTTTTTTTTCTGACGGAAAAGCCCGAGTCATTATTGTATTGTTCTAAGCAAAGAAAAGGGAGGCTTTTTTAAACGTCTAAGCACAACCAAAAATAGACTCATTTCTGATTGGTCAATTCAACGAATCTTATAAATTCAAGAAACAAGCATTCACACTGAAAATAACGAATAAATCCATTATTTATAAAAATCTTCACATTCGGAACTCTCTGAATTTCTTTATACAACATACACTTTGCCTGGTTCCCTGCCCCTGTTATGTCTCGGCAAAGATTAGGAAGGGGACAAGGCTATTTTCTATATTCCCTTTAACTCCCCTGTATTTTCTATGCTACAATGCCAAGAAATTCTATTCTAAAACCAGCTCATACAATGCCTCATTCGGCATCTTCACCATATCATATAGAGTCTCCCCCTCTCCAGTAAAGGTAATAAATTTTCCGTTGCAAAAACTCCAAATGGTCAACACCCCCCCCCCTCGTTTCTTTACCTATATGTGTCTATAAAATACACTTCATAAAACAATTATAACTTTATCACACTCCAGCCTCGATAAAAATTAAAGAATTCAGCAAAATAATTCACTTGATTACGAATCCTCCTTTCTGTATTTAAAAATTGCTACGGCGCTAGCTCACCTATCTTTTAAAAGATAAACTTGTACACTTAACACTTAGTTTGCTAACTTTAGTTACTTACTACCCAGAAGTATAGTTTAGAGTAACGAAGAGAAAATGCACTTCCAGTTTAAAACAAGTTGTGCACCCCACCCCGCAGGAACTATTGACTCTGGGGCCATAAATTTCAAATTTTTGAAGTGACTCAGGTGGCCTAAAAAGTGCCAGTAGCGACAAAAAAAACCATAAGTATTTATATTATTAATACAGTATTTCTGTTTTATTCCCAGTTAAATCAAAAAAATTATTTTTAGTTGTTTGTTTAAACTTTTTTTAGAAACAAACTGAATTCAAATGTTTATACATTTTTTTTTCTTAAACTTGAGGCGAGTTGTCTTGATTGGGGTCGAGTTGTCCAGCATTCAGTTTGATACCTCTATGCACACAATTATCGAGTCCTTCGACTACATTTCTTTTTATTTTGATGAGTTCACTCTAGCGATAAAATGTTATTTTCTCCAGTTTTCTGGAATATCACGAAGCTATCCCTTGACTAAGTTGAGGTCAATATTGGGGAGGGGGGGGGGTAAAGTAGCATGGCAAAGAGGACGAGGGTCGATCATAAAAAATGTCCAAACATTATTTGTTTTTTTTTTCAAATAAGAAAAAACCATGCAAAAGACAAGACCGAAATTAAATAGTAATATCTGTTAAAGCATCAAATCTTGTGTGAAACGATGAGAAGGAGAATAGAGAAGGGAGGAAGAATAGAGAATTTGAGAAGACTATTTTTTTTACTTATTTATAGTAGAAAAAAGTGACAGAAGTCGTGTAAAAATCCCTTCTGGGAAAATTCCATCTAATACGATTTAAATATACTAAACACATTAGCATGATAAAAACCAATACATAATTTGACAACGTTCATTTTATCCATCTAATAGGATATTCTCTCGTCAAAATGTAGTAAATATTGAATGTTTTAACGGGCTCAAAACAAGTTTTCTAAAAAAAAAAAAAAACGGTAAGTTAATTTTTTTTTGTTTGTTACAAAATGTTCCATTTAGTTTAAAACAAGATTAATGATTTTTTTATGCAGTATCATATTTATGCATTTATCTTTTTTCCCTGCAAGTAAGATTGTGCGACTGTAAAAAAAAACGTAATGTCTGTATATCAGAAATACATGCTTTTAATATTTCGATTATTTTTAGGTCACCTGAGTAAACTCAGGTGACCTATTGCTATCTCTTTTCGTCCGTCGTCGTGCATCGTCCGCGTGCGTTAAAATTTGAACATTTTCAGCTTTTTCTCGGCAACCACTGAACCAATATCAACCAAATTTGGTACAGAGCATCTATGGGTAAAGGGAAACAAAAATTGTGAACTTCATGATCCCTGCCCCCCTGGGGCCTGTGGGGTGGGGCTAAAAACCACTAAAATTAATGCAATCTTTACAAATCTTCTTCTTTACTTCTGTACATCAAACAGTTAAATTGTTGGCATGATTGTAACCATCATTGAGTCCTCAACCAAAATTGTGAAATTCATGGCCCTGGGGTCAGGGGTTTTAGTGCTAGGGCAGGGCTAAATAAGTATATGGTGAAAATGCATTATTTCTTTGAAAATCTTCTGCTCTGCTCCTGGGTATATAAACTAACTAAGTGCATAGTTATGACGAGCAAGAGTGTCTCTACAAAAATTTTGAATTTTATGGCCCTAGGGTGAGGGGTTCTGGTGTGAGGGTGGGGCTCTATTGATTATATTGTGAAAATACATGAATTCTTTGAAAATCTTCTCTGCTCCTGGGTATTAAATAAGCTAACTAAGTGTATAGTTATGGTGAGCAAGAGTGCCTCTACCAAAATTGTGAATTTTATGGCGCCAGGGTCAGGGGTTCTTGTGTTAGGGCGGGGCTCTATTTATAATATAGTGAAAATACATGAATTCTTCGGAAAAGTTCTCTGCTCCTGGGTATTAAAAAAACTAAGTAAGTGCATAGTTATGATGAGCAAGAGTGCCTCTACCCAAATTGTGAATTTTATGACCCCAGGGTCAGGGGTTCTGGTGTTAGGGAGGGGCTCTATTGATTATATAGTGAAAAACATTAAATCTTTGAATATTTTCTTCTCTGCTCCTGGGTATTAAGCATATGAACTACCTATATAGTTATGAGCAAAAAGATATAACACAATTGTGCATTTTATGGCACCAGAATTGTTTTGTTGGTCTCTAGGCTCTATTGATTATATAATGAAAATTAACAAATTCTTTGAAAAGGCCTCTGCTCCTTATAGGTCACCTGAGCATCATGCAAAAACTTTTTAATGATTGAATTCAGGTTCATGATTTAAGCTAATATAGCTAAAATGCATTAAATTTTGAAAAATTTCATTTCATCTGCTAATCATAACTACCTATATACTTAGCGTGAATTGCTTAGTTTGGAATTGTTAATTTGAAGGTTTCAGGGTAGGGGAACAAAAAATGCATTTCAACTAATCAGTAATATTGAAAATGAATGGTTTTAAATCTGCTCCTTGACACATAAACCCCTTTGAAAAGCTAGGTCCACACATTGCAATGTTTTTTAAAGACACCCTTGCTTATCAAAAATATTTAATTATTACCAAGGAAATGCAGATTTTTGTTCCCCCCCCTTCTATGGTAAGTAACCGCTAAGCAACTGCAGGGGTTATGATGTTCACAATTCTGGAAAATTGTGAATGCCCATCTGGCTTATCATAGCTTTATAGGTCGGATAACGCTCTGTTTATACCATGGAGCAGAGAAGAAAACGTTGCTGGGGGATTAATGTCATTGTTCATGACCATATATTTGAAATATTTTGGTAATAGCCCCACCTTTTCACCAGAGCAAAATAAACCTAGGGAAATAGATATCACACAATTTATGGAAAGAATTGTTTTGTTGCTCTATCTGTGGCAAATAATGGGCATTAAACAAAAGGCCCATTTATAGGTCACCTAGCATCATGAATAACTTTTCAATGATTGAATGCATTTCACTATATAATTCACAATTTTGGACAGCCCATTGCTAATCATAACTATACACTTAGGTGAATTGCTTAAAATTAATACTATAGGCAGGGTAGGGCAAAAAATGCATTTCAACTAATCAGTAATATTCACTAATCAGTTAGTTTCCCTACCACACATAACCCCTGACCCTAGGTCCACACATTGCAATTTTTTTTAAAAGACACCCTTGCTTATCAAAAATATTTATTAATACCAAGGAGCAGATTTAATCAATCCCCCCCCCTTCTATGGTAACGCAGACCCAGGGGCCATAAAATTCACAATTCTGGAAGAAGGTCCCTTGCTCATCATAGCTTTATAGGTCGATTATCTGTTTAATACCAAGGAGCAGAGAAGAAAACATTCGAAGAATTAATGTATTTTCACTATATATTCAATAGAGCCCCACCTTTTCACCAGAGCCCCTAAACCTGGGGACATAGAATTCACAATTTTGGAAGATGCATTCTTGCTCACCTGTGGTTACTTAGTTTATTTATTACCTAGGATCAGAGAAGATCTTCAAAGATTTAATGCATTTCACTATATAATCAATACAGCCCTACTCTTACACCAGAACCTGTGACCCTGGGTCCATAAAATTAACTATTTCGGAAGAGGCATTCTTGCTTATCATAACTATGTACTTAGTTAGTTTTATTTCATACTAGTAGTAAAGAAGAAAATATTAAAGGAAATTTGGTTGACAATGTATTTTCACTGTATAATCAAGCTAAAATGCTTAAATGTTAACACACGACACACAACCCAGGGGCCATGAAATTCACAATTATGCAATAGGTCAATTCAGGTGATCTGTGCTTAGTAAAAATTCAATACATGGAAATTTCAGAGAAAAGATTTTCAATTGTATACATTTCACTATAATTCCAATCTTCATTTTATCTATTGATTTCCTGTGTTTTGATTGGACGCGGAACGGAAAGCGGAACAGAAAATTTTTACACAAATAACATAAATTCTTAAATCACATAAAAGAGCAATATTCTTTTTGTAACAATACAGGTTATCGTAAAAATTAATTGTAAACTTATTATATATTTATGGCTAAATACACACCCTTTAAATTTAATTAGGTACTTAAACAAAACTGGCAACATACTAGACTGCCACACAATGGACGCCGTGAAAATGTTTATGTCACTGGACATCACGAGTGTGAATTTTAAAAATCGCTGTCTCAACGTTCATACGGACCAGAAAAAAGTTCAGAGATCTGTATCGTTTTGACAGGGAAAAGAAAGTACCTAAAACTCTTAATTTTAGCATCAAATTCATATTTACTTTTATATTGTTCCTCAATATTTGAATAAACAGTCAAATTGAACTTTTTCTGTCTGCAATTTCGTTAATATTTTGTTTATGTCAACAGCAATGGTCAAAGACGAACTATTCTGAATAAAACAAATTACGATATTTTCAATACGTATTTGTTAGTTGTTATAATGTTTATTTGAAATTGTTTAGCAATTGTCGGTTTGAATTCATCTCGATTACGTTCCTTCACCTGTTCACCAGTGTTCACAAGATTTTTCGGATTGGTATGGAGGCCTTGAGAAATAATTTAAATATTTTTAAAAATTCGATATTGGAATTATAAAAGTTTAAGTTTATAGCCTATTTGAAAAATTTATCGATTGTATAATTTATTTTACTAAAAATTAACATAAAAGTTTTCGCACTTTTAAATAAGGAATTTGAAAACAGTTTATAATTTACAAATAATAACCATTTAATTATATCAACACGAACTTTAATCCAGGTGAATATAATCATGTAAATACCCAATTAACACCTCAGAACCAAGACCCTGGGGCCATAAAATTCACAATTTTGAAAGAAACACTTTTGCTTATCATAAATATGTACTTAGTTCGTTTATCTAATACCCAGGGATAGAGAAGATTTTCAAAGAAAAAAATATTTTCACTATATAATCTATATAGCCCCGTCCTAACATCATAACCCCTGGCCCTGGGGCCATGAATTTCAAAATTTGGGTAGCGGACATAATTCTCATAACATTCATGCTAACGGTTTGACTGCTTATATAGGAGTAAAGAAGATGCTGTACCGAATTTGGTTCAAATTGATTTAGTGGTTTCAGAGAAGAAGTAAAATGCTTAAATGTTATACACACGACACACAAAACGGGACGAAAACGGATAGCAATAGGTCAATACAGGTGACCTAAAAATCTTTAAAAATGGCCATTTACATGGAAATTTCTGGAGAGGAAACAATTGTATGCCCATAACTTTGGCTCGTCAAATTTGTTTATGTTCAGCCAATATTATTTTAAAGTTGATCAATTTTGGCTCTTTATATATATATATATATATATATATATATATATATATATATATATATATATATATATATATTATATATATATACGAAAGGAAAAATGAAAGGGGGAGTAGCATAATATTCGAAAACTTTTTGACACAGCCACATTAAAAATTGATCTATTAAACCTTATATATATGTTGGACCAAAATCAGTGTTCAGAATTACTCAACCGTAAAATTTCCGTTGAGCGGGAAAAAGCAAAACACGTGCAATTTAATGACGACGAGTTTGTCAACAAATCTTGTACACCATTTGATGCTCCAAAAATACACACATTGTTTTTCAATGTTGAACAAACAAAATTTAACTTCATTGAATCTTTGTAAATATTTACAGAAGTTCATAAAAGTTTTCCAATTTTTGAATTGCCTAATTTAAATATATAGAAAGCGACTGTATTATAAAATAAAAAAATTTTAAATAAAATTTTAATAACCAGTGTGTATAAGAGATGGAATTGTTTTCAAGCAACCGTGACGATTACGTTTGCGCGAAACAGAAATTTTCGGTCAAGTTACATCCTCACACTTTTTGTGAATGTAACTAATGTATTATCCGCCTTTTATACAGTGTACAGTATATAGGTCCCTTATAATCATTACATTCACACATTAAATGTAAAAAAAATTGTACTGCAATTTGTTTTTTTTTAGCCTGTCAAACAATTGTTTTCTTTTGTGTTCCTCTCACTGGCGCATGCGCGCCAAAAAATTGTCTTTTTTTGTGTTTTTTGCCTGTCCCAATTAGCTTTTCAAGTTGAAAGATCCCCCTATGATGAATTCCATGCAAAGGATTGATAACTGCTATGTTACAGATGTGCAGGAGAGACATTAGCATAACAAAATCAACTTGTTTTAACTTTTGGGGGGTATCGTCATATGAGCTTTAAAAATAGATGAATTATTATAACAAAATCAAATGAGTATTTTAAGTGATTTAATCCAAAATAATACATTTTTACAAGTTAGATAGAAATATTGAAAAAAATTGAAAGAAAAATAAATTTAATTTTAAAAGTTTATCAATTTTTTTTCCTTTAGTATATTTTTTAAGATGTCGTATCAAAAATGAGTTATGTTTAGAATTCTTTAAGATATAGTTAAAACTTATCCAAGAGTGTGAGTTGAATAACTTTTATCAAACCTGCAACAAGAACTTGTCCCCTAGGATCTTCCTTTGGGTAATAGTTCCTGTACTGCGATAGATGTAAGAGCTATCCCACTTACAACCACTAAAGGCATTTTGTATTGATACATATTTACATTTTCAATGTCCTTGTCAGAGATAAAATTAAAAATAGTTAATGTACTCACATGTATATCTACATAAATGTACTGGTTCATCAATAGGCGCGGTTAAAATATAAAATAAAGAAGCGAGGATTGTAGAAAGTGGATTGGCAGAATCAAGAGCATGTAAATATGAAAGAAAAAGTGAGCAAGCTCACATACCCCAAGCTCCCCAAAACTCAAAGTTCTGAAAATCCCGTAAGAAATGAAAGAATCGGAATTTCCCGGTAATATGCACATCTACAAATTGTGTCCTAAATATCTGCAAAGTTTGATGAATTTCTGTGCAGCGGTTTATGAGAAGTTGCGCTGACAAACTGTTCATCATTATATTCAAGATATGCCCAAAAATCTAAGTTGTAAAGTGCCGAAATTCCCAGAAAAATTAAGGATTCGGAATTTCCTGGTAAAATACACATCTATACATTGTGTCCTAAATATCTGCAAAGTCTGACGAAATTCTGTGCAGCGGTTTATGAGGGGTCGCGCTGACAAAATGTTCATCTGTATATTCAAGGTATGGCCAAAAATCTAATTTGAAAAGTGCCAAAATTCCCAGAAAAATAAAGGAATCGGAATTTCCTGGTAATATGCACATCTACATATTGTGTCCTAAATATCTGCAAAGTTTAACGAAATTCTGTGCAGCGGTTTATAAGGAGTTGCGCTGACAAACTGTATAAAAGGTATGGCCAAAAACCTAAGTTTTTAGTGCGGAAATTCCGGAAAAAATAATGGAATCGGAATTTCCTGGTAATATGCACATCTACACATTGTGTCCTAAATACCTGCAAAGTTTGACGGAATTCTGTGCAGCAGTTTATGAGGAGTTGCGCCGACAAAAAAAAACAGGATTGACGGACCGACTGACACTCTGACAGACGGGTCAAAAACATTATACCTCAGGCAACTAGTTGCGTGGGGTATAATGAGGAATAACTGTCAGATTTTTCGGTTTCATGACGATGATCAATCGATTGGCTTGCGTGATAATTTTATGCATGAATGCTGTCTTCGGTGTTTATGCAAATTATCATGCAAGCCACGCGATTGATCACATCATGACATCGAAAATTAGACAGTTTTTCCTTAAATATATTATATTTTTATGCCCAACATCCGTCATAGGTTACTTACTGTTTTCCTGCTGTCAAACGGTCGGTTTGTCAATTTCCGTTCATTTTCTTCCCCGGATTCGATTCTCATTCGCGGCACTGCGTCAAACCTAAGACGTAAACGTAGATAGTTCCTTCACCAAGCGCTCGGCACTAGAAGTAAAGGTCACGGGTCTCTCGATCAGTTATAACCTTAACGTAGGTCCCGTGTCAAGGTAGGCGTTGGCACGATAAAGAACCGTCACTGCTCCTGTTATGTCTAGTTGACTTAGAAAAAAAATTCAAATTTTAAGGAGAGAGGGCATAAGCGCGTTACAGACATCACTTGTTTAAAGGCCAGACTGCTAGATTTAAGTTTCACATGCAATACAAAAAAAAAACCAACAACAAATTATCATTAAAAAAATATCAAATATTTGGAGTTTAAGGTTAGACCGTAAAAATGAACTGAAACTTGATCTTGTCATAAGCGTCTGAAGTCGAACTGACATCACCAGTGGTTTGATCAGAGGAAATCAGAAATGGAGGGGAAAATTGTATCAACATTAATATTCAAGTGTGAATGTTACAAAATATAGACTCTTTTCCTATGACATATTTTGCGTAGGAGTTATTCCCCTTAGCCGCCATATTGTAGAGCAACATACCCAGATCCCTTCATTATTCAAGTAAGTTCAATTTGTTATCCTGGTTACTGAGGTAAAGATAACACTATTTTTCTTATAAATACACATTTGTTTTTGCCCCTATTAATTCATGATTATAAGATTGCAAATATATTCCCACATATTTTTCTTAAATGCATGTTTAAAATTGGTTGTTCAAAGAGGTAAATTCACTACTTTGTCCTACAAGATGGTGGCTAGGGGGAATAACTCTTAAGCAAAATGTGTCATAGGAAAAGGGTCTATACCCTGGGGAATATCTTTGCTAAATGTGAATGTTTCAGACCATACATAACAATTTTTATTATTTTTTTTAACCTTTCTTTATTTTATCGAAAAAACTTTTAAATGTCAATATATTTTTTTTTCTTCGAAGGTACAATTAATTTTTTCTAGAAAAAGGTTTATAAAGCCCTTTTTTTTTAATTTCAGATCAGTTTTTAAGGAATCATCATGTATCGAACTATTTTCAAATTGATTTTCATGATGCTACTACTTTCTACAACCTACTCAAAACTGAACCTTACGAGGCTTATGAGTATCTACATAAATTCCTGTGGAGAGTACAGCATTTGTAAGGACTGGTCAGACTTAACAGGGTACGAGAAGAATCCAATAAACTCGCGCTGTCCGCCATGCTCGTGCGAGGACAACTGTTTTCGTGAGAATACCTGTTGTCCTGACAAGTTTTTCCAAAGGAAACTGACGCGATTCCATGACGCAGTGTATCAGTGGTCGCCATTAAGTGACAAGAACGCCTACCTCCCACTGTATCATATTGTGGATCACTGCCCATCGTTTGAGGAGGTGCCCGATAAATGTATAAAGCCTGATTTAAGTTTAGAAGACAGAACCTTCGTTACCTCTAGAGTTAGTAATTACACATACTACAACATTCACTGTGCTTTGTGTCATGGTGAAAACAGATCTGACCTCATTGATTGGGACATATCTATTGATGGAACTACGAGTTATGTCAATTTTATAGAATCTAAGGATGAATTGAAAACAATGATTAAGAAACGGAAGAGCACGGTCATATTCTCGCCTTCTCCTAAGCTGAAAGACGTCGTTTTTATTGCCAACAAGGGTGATATTAGATATCTCACAGAAGATTGTGATGATGATGAGGACCTTCATACCGCCTGCTTCTCCTCTTACGTGAACGAATTCAGACTTTATAAGAACGTGTTTTGTTACCTTTGCAAACTGAAAAACACCAGAAAACTTCAGTCAACCACCATAACCTGTCCGAAATCAGCTACATACAAGATTAAAAAATTGTGCAATGACAACCCAGTTTCAGATCTGACGTATCCATATCGTAACTTTTATTGCTTTATGTGCAATATTCCCTCATCCAACAGGCCCACTACTGTAGGAAACATGACCTATGAATATGTTTTCATGGACTTTTTCAGTGATGTTCATGAAATCAGTGAAAGAGGGGACATCAATCGAAGAAAATTGGTTTTCTATAACAACGCTTTTAACAATGTATCAATAATCAACAAAATATTAAATACAAAAATTGAGAAAACAGATAACACCAGCTCATCTGCACCAGCTAAATACATCACAGATCGAATGGATTCACTCCTATTCAAAACGTCTGGCTATCTCCATCGTATGTGCAACCAGGACATTTTACCAAAGTTCTTACAGAACTCCACCATAAGAAACTGTGACTGCACCTTTTCCTGTTTGTTCAAAAATCGCTGTAGTTGTTGTTTGGATACCGCAATAATTTATCCAATAAAATGTGTCAGGAATACTTGGTCTCAGAGAACTTTGTTGACCCAAAGTAGAAATCTAGAATCAAAAATTCAGATTGTTCATGTCTGTTACGAAGACACTTCAATAAAAGCGAACAAGGAGGTGCACCAAAAGTTAAAGCTATTATGTGAGGGAGATTTTCATGAATTTGATTATCCCGTTTTTTCGAACAAGGTAACCTACAAAAATGTTTTTTGTCTTCTCTGTAACACTAATTATACGTTCGGAAACGGCTCCATTTTTTCAGAACCATACAGAATTTTAGATATTCACATTCTTTGTTACGGACCACTGCAGTTTGACTTCGAAATGTACTTCAGCCAAGTTCTTAGACTGGCTATAATCAATAACTGTGATGTTGTATACGATGTCGATGATGCAGTCCTGTGTCCGGTAGATACAGTTAACACAATCAACATTATGGAATGTCCAAATGTAAAAAGAGAAGACGGAATTTATGAAAATGGAAATGGGGTGTGTGAAACCACAAATAACCAATCTTTTTTCGCAGTTGATGAATATACAAATGAGATTTGTCATTTGTGCCGGAAGTCGAGTACATGGGAGGTCTTTGATAAAACCCTGCTCTGTACCCAATCCGGTACCCATCACGTGATCTACAAAGACACGTGTTTAACATTACCGTATGAACAACATGATGATCTCATTCATTCTTTTATGAACGTATTTTGTTCTTACTGCATGGAAGACTTCCAGGAATCCTACCACGGTCGTCCATCTGGAGGCTGTATACCACTTACAGGGAATAGTATACGACATGACTTCAATCTGATGAGAGATTTATTTGTTCCGGCAATGACGTTGCGAGCTTCTAAATTCCAGCAAACATTCAAGGCAAGTATTCAAGGCACTTATCAGGATACTTCAGATTTGGTATTCGAATGTTTAAATATTTTTCACACCTTCAGGCTGTCAAAATTATTGGGGCGGGGAAACGTAATAGTGAACAAGCAATTTCGAAGAATTGTGCTCTGACGCTTTCGGTGTCTTTGTGAATGTGATATCATTTTTATGGCACACTGTATCAAATATGAACTACATATCTTACGTCATTCAGAAGTCATCTCCAAAGTTTTGAATGCCCCCTGAGACATTAACAATCACGGAACTTTCAGTGTTTGATATTGTTGTATTCCGTACAGCTGTATTTCTGACAGTAATGTTTTGTGTCCAATTGAATGACTTACTCCTCGTAATGCTGTTGATTGTCGTTCATTAAATTTTAAGTACTCTGTGCCAGTAATATTGGTTTGCAGACAAACAAATGTCAACCCCTTAGTCCAAAATAGATCGTGTTGAACAACCAAAGTAAGCTTAATATACTTTCAGTAGTTTTAACCCCTAACAGACCACATTCCCTCAGTTTATTTAATTCGATGTCAGTTGATGGGCCTGCCTTATTAAACAGGTTTCCTTTACCCTCGCCTTTCAGATTTCGCTACTTTGCTTTGACAATTTCGAACACTTTAACAAATTCAATGCTTGAAACAATCTTTTAATTTACGTCAATATCTATCAAGACTGCTCATAAAAGATCGCTATGTTTTTTTCATAATTTGAGCCATCAGACTTGCGGACACTCAAAAAAAGTTTACACAAAATGTCACTCAATTCAGAATGAGGAAGCGCAGAATGAGGATTGCTTCTATGTGTCTTTAATTGAGTTTCAATAAACGATTTCAGCAATCAGCAGATGTTATTTTACATGTGTTTTTGTTTTCTTGTTCATTGATATATTTATAACTATCATGTTCGTCTATTGATTCAAAGCGACAAAAATATATTCACTTAAGACAATGTAGTTTTTTAATATATTCACTGACTTTCCCTGCTAGATTTAATATATTCACTGACTGGCCGAAGACCAATGTAGTCCCTGCTAGATTTAATATATTCACTGACTGGCCGAAGACCAATGTAGTCCCTGCTAGATTTAATATATTCACTGACTGGCCGAAGACCAATGTAGTCCCTGCTAGATTTAATATATTCACTGATTGGCCGAGCAATGTAGTCCCTGCTAGATTTAATACATTCATATTGGCAAGACTGTACCCTGGATTTAATATATTCACTGATAGGCCGAAGACCAATGTAGTCCCTGCTAGATTTAATATATTCACTGACTGGCCGAAGACCAATGTAGTCCCTGCTAGATTTAATACATTCACTGATTGGCCGAAGACCAATGTAGTCCCTGCTAGATTTCAAACTAAATTTACCATACCTTTTAAAGTTACTGATGACTGATGAGAAAAAAATACATCATCTTATACATCTCTTGCATCTTAAATACATGAGACATGAGCATGTTTACATTGAATATTTCATCTCGTCAGAAACCAAAGAAGAATCCCTTTTATCATTTCTCATTAAAACTCTTGACCAAGGTAAAACGTTTGGAAAAGTAGGTCAAACTTCAAGGTCACGAGATCAAAAATCAAAGTGCATTTAGAAATGCCTTGTCACAGGTTGTGTATCATATACATAATGTATATATGTTATATAATAAAAGCCCTGTTTCCTCTAAATCAAAAGTTATGGCCAATTCAAAGTAATATTTATTTTAATTAGATCAAGGTTAAGGGGTAGAGAATCAAAGTTTTTTAAATGGTCTTACCACGGGCAATACACATGAATAATATGAAAACTCTGTCTCTTCTCATTCAAATGATATGGCCAATGACAAATTTTTTTTTGACGGATTGACAGAACTACAGTCTGACAGACGAATGAGAGTTAATGTCCCCTATAACAAAAAATATTTTGTGCATAAATTGAGTTGTTTTGAGTTGGAGGATTAACTGTACTATTTGTCTTTTGCCTTTTAGTTTTGACTCAGTAATCGAAGATTCGGAGGTACAATGTATATAGTTTTGTTTTTGTCATGTCCTTCCATCTGTCTGTAGCCCCGTGGGGATCCGGGTTAGAATAGGTCCTCAGTACCCCTTGCTTGTCGTAAAAGGCGACAAAATGGGGCGGTCCTTCGGATGAGATCGTATAAATCGAGGCCCCGTGTCACAGTAAGTGTGGCACGAGAAAGATCCCTCCCTGCTCAAAGGCCGTAAGTGCCGAGCATAGGCCTAAATTTGCAGCCCTTCACCGGCAGTAGTGACGTCTCCATATCAGTGAAATTTTCTGGAGAGGGACGTTAAACAGTAAACAATCAATCAATCATCTGTCTGTCTTATCTGTCCGTTTGTTCGTAAAATTTGTAAACTTGCCCATTACTTTTAATTAAGTTTAGCTATGACTTTCATATTTTACGTGTCTTTTCCTTGTAACAAGATCTTTTTTTTACCTTCCACCAAATTTGACCTTTTTCCTTGACTTTGAAGTTTGATACACTAACCTAAAAATTACAAAAGTTTACCTTTACTTTTGAAAGGTAGATTCTAGGACTTTCTTATTTCACATGAATATTCTTTTTGACAAGACCTTTAATAGGTCACCAACAACTTAGACCTTTTGATTGACTGATTATATATTGTTCGACGTCCCTCTCGATAATTTTTCACTCATATGGAGACGTCACCGATGCCGGTGAAGGGCTTCAAAATTAGACCTACGGTATACTCGGCACTCAGGGTCATTGAGCAGTGAGGGTTCTTTATCGTGCCAGCGCCTAACGTGACACAGGAACTACGTTTTAAGGTCATATACGAAAGACCCATGACTTTCACTTCTGATGCCCAGCGCTTGGCGAAGGAACAGTCGCTACCTATGTTTACGTCTTAGGTTTGACGCGGCGCCGCGAACGAGAATCGAACCCGGGTCCCCCGATCACGAAGCGAACACTCTACCACTAGGCTACCGTGAACCGTTAGACCTTTTGAACTTGGCCTTGGACATTTTGATACTTTAGAAAAAACATTAACCTCGCTCACAACTTTTGAATAGTTAGTGCTAGAGCAAGACCTTTCTTTACAAACCAACAACTTTAACCTTGCCCCTGGAAGGCTAAGGCTTTCACAATTTACATATGTAATCCTTGTGTCAAGACCTTTTATTTGATACGAAGATTTTCGACCCTTTTACCTTGACCTTGTTGATATACTTGTGACAAGACCTTTCTTTAGAAACCAACAACTTTAACCTACCTTTCAAACCTTAAACTTGGCCCTAACTTTCGAACATGGGGAGCTAGAGTTTTCATTTTTCACAATTGTATTTCTTGTGTGATTACTTTACTTTGGGTACCAACATATTTAATTTGCATTTAAGAAAAAAATATTGGAGCATCGGTTTTTCACAATCATATCTTGTTATTTTGTTTTGCACCCCTTTTGCCTCAAAATTGGAAAAATTGTGCACACACAATAAATATTCCTGACTGCTAGTACACCAAAGTGCAGAGTATAACTTTAAATCTTGTAATGGTGGTGTCTTTATATGATTTAAAATATCTGAAGGATCGTTAACAAATTAAGTTTCGGCATTATTAAAATTCTGATTTTTTAACGTTTATTATACATTGCTTACGATTTATATTTTACATCTAGATTATTTGTATTTCTTTATATATCTATTTTGTATCTGCAGTTTACAGACCTCAGCTGTTACCCAGGCCGAAAATTAATTGATGGAAACTGCAAACCAGTCATCGCCTATCCACGTATAATGTATTATAATCTTGATATCCAAGGTACTCTAACGGGGTATTCATCAACAAACGATATGGAGTACATATTGTCAACAGTGAGGTCTGCCGCCAAGGAAGGTTTATCAAACTTTACCGATAATGATGACTACGAAATCAAACATTTCTCTCTTCTAGTCACTTCCTATAATGTCGAGGAATACGACAAGGGCGTTTATTACTTTGATATGAATGTCACTCTCCACTATTTCTTGTTTTATTTTAACCGTTTTGATAGAGAAATCGTAGAAAACAATCTACTACAAATTCCCTATTTGATAAATATTAACCATACCGTTAATGGTATTGAGAAAATTTCGTTCGTCTTGAAAAGTGTTGATTTTTGCAATATAAGTAAAACTTTGACACAATCTAATATAATCCCACAAATTGATTTTTTAGTTTTAAAAATGGAATATGAACGCGCTGTCATCTCTCATCCTGAAGTTGGAATAATAGTAAGTCCATTACTTGTGTGTCATCAGCGTAAAATTGAAATCAGCAATGTCCACTTTGACATAAAGAATTACCGAATCATTCTCAAAGAATCAGATAAGGTATTATATCTAGGGGAATACGTTTTGGATTATAGCGGTTCCGTCAGAGTATGCGCAAATTCACAATCCGTTTCTCTGGTCACATCAAGAATTTCGGAGATATTAGATATCTTAACAAATATTCTCAACGCTCTAAGTATCCTGTGTATTATCCTCCTTTTCGTAACCTATCTAAAATTCCCTGCCTTGCGCACCCTGCCGGGATTGAACGTGATGAATACTTCGTTCTCTCTCTTGTGCATGCAGCTCACGTATACCATCGCTAATGTTTTACAGAACGGTACCCTTCCCTGTCAGATTTTTGGAGTTTTACTACATTACTTTTGGTTAAGTTTGTGCTGTTGTCTTTTCATTTGCTGCTTAAACATGTTTTTAACTTTTAAAAGCCTCCGCATAAGTAACATTCATAATTCCAGGCGATTATCGAAGGTTTTCGTGAGGTATATTCTGTTTTGCTATCTACTTCCATTAATCATTATAATCCTGAACATAACTGTTTCTTATTTAATAGACGACGGTATCGGTTACGGTATGAAGATATGTTTCGTTGAAAACTCCATCCAAAACATCGTCACATTCATCACTCCTCTTCTCATGACGTGTTTTTCTAACATGATCTTGTTTATTCTTACCGTTTTCAACATCAATTTTGACAAAAAAATTCAAAAGTCAAAAGAAAACACGTCAGAAATGGTTATTTTTACCAAGCTCTTTTGTTTGACCGGATCAGTCTGGATATTACAAGTTATTGACAGTTTCCTGGATATTTCCTTTTTCTCGATTCTTGTTACCTTACTGACCTCTTCTCAGGGGATTTTCTTTTTCCTCAGTTTTTCATCTACGACATATATTAGAAATATTTTTAAATCTAAATGAAAGGTGTAAGTGGAGAGGAGAAAAAAACATGATCAGTGAAGCCATGAAAGAGTATTGAAAAGTTTAAGAACAAACGATACATTTCTATATCATATTTTTTTTTCTTATATTTTGTCATCGAAGAATTGTTATTTTGAAATGCTAACTCACGAAAAATGGAGGTACTTTACCAGGCATTTGTGAAATATACTTAAATTGTACTATTAAAAAATAGACTAAAAGAAAACAGTTTAAAAATCTTAAGATGGATTTAGTTTTACATATATTTGATGTTGTCATGTAGTTATCTTGTGGTTTTGCTTTTCTTGAAAAGATTTTAGAATTTTTTCTGTGTATTCTTAATCATCCATTGATGTTCCACCAAACCCCTTTGGGTAATTTTTTGAACAAACTGCACAAATTAAAGATGCTTTTATGTTCATATGACCAATTATTGTTTTGTTGTTATTCGGAGAATTTTCTTCTATCCATTATTATTTTAAAATTGCTTGGCTAAATATTTTTCCATATATTCCTTTGTAAGACTTGGATCACGCATTTTGTCAAGGATACGTTATGGCAAATTTAGTTGACATAAGCCCAGTGGTTCTGAAGAAGATGAACGTGTAAGGAAATAGCGAAAACATCGAGACAAGGAGGCTCGGGTGAGCTTATAAGACTTTAAATAAATATATTTATAAAGTACAAAACATTGAAAGGTTAAGTATAGTTTAGCATCGCACTCGATGTGAGAGTGAAAAGGTGCTCTTTTTCAACATTTTCCTAGAACAGAAATAGGGTATTAACGTTAAGCAAACGCCTATTAAATATATATAACACGGAATTCTATGAATAATCGGCTTACATTCGAGGAAAATGTTCACCCCCCAGAAAAAAACTGTAAAGTTTATCATGCACAAGAGTAAATTTGGTCTTTAATCCACAAGTACTTTTCTCGCATTTAATACCAGCGGAAAATGCATGACGATGCTGACTTGTTACACACACCGAGTGTAGGGTCAAAAGACTAGTAGATCAATAAAAATGTAACGTTGTTTATATTTATATGGATGTTGGATGTAATTAGATACGAGATGATTGATTATGTTAACTGGACTCGAGTTTAAACAATATTCATTATCTCCAAATGTGTCATAATAAGACCTAGTTAATTTTCTTACACAAATTAAAGAAATTATTTTAGAATCACCGTCTATTTTGATTGGTAATATTATAAAAGAAAATCAGCCATAGTTGAAAACTATTGTGTGATTTGTGATTTCCATGATTAAATATTTATATTCAGTGTAAGTTGTATTTACAATACTTTCTTTCGTTTGTAAGGAATTTATCGTACAAAGAAGCGTGGCAGTCGAGCCACGCCTCTCTGTATTATAAATTCCTTACAAACGAAAGAAAATGTCTGTAAATGTCTTGTGTCATTGTCATTTGTATAGTCACTCCCTCGACATCAAACTGCACGCGACATTACGTCACAGGCCTGAGTCCATCGTAGACGGTTCAAACCAATCAGAAAGTACGAAGGAGATGGTTGCATTGGAAAGTCAAGCGATGTTAAACGAGTGTGCAATTGTATTTCATTGATTAATTTAAGCAGTATGAATATTTCGAAAAATCATAAGGTACTGGAAACCTGGATCCGTCCGCAAAATGATCCGCTTCATTACTGTTACTACGGATATGGTTGCATGTCCTGAGAAAATCCCAATGGAGTACCGTAGCCACAGGTGTCAAAACTATGGAATGCATTGTGAAAAAGTCCGAATGCATACTTGTATATTATATGAACAAGTATCAGTGTGCATGTAACTCAAGGAACCCAGTAAACAGGTACTTTTAAGAAAACCATCGACCTGCGCGTGTTTTCAATATTGTCAGATTTAAATATCAAGTTTTGATTTGAATAATATACAGTCACGTTTTTCGTGAAATTCTGTGTATTGTTTTTATTTATTGTTTAAAGCAGTTAACTAATGACTTTACATGCATTCCTCTTGAAAATGGTTTTCACATAATTCAGGAATTGGGCCGATTACATTTTAAAAAAAGTAATTCATCAAATTACAATTATATTGACTTTCTCAATTAAATTACAGGCTATATAAAACATGTCATTAATTGATTCATAATTACTTTACAAAAAATGTTATTTATTAATTACAGTCAAGTACAATTACTTTTTGTTCAATTACCCCATCCCTGTCACGTATTCATTTATAGAGTGAAGGGGGGGGGGGGTAGATTCTGTTATATTTCTCATGTTTGCTCTAGATATGTTGTATAAGCTTACAGATATTGAAGAAAAAATATTTAAAAACTATTGACTTCCTTCGGAAGTTACTGTACGGTACATTGGGAGTTATTGTACGGCTAAGCTCCGCCCCTAGATGTTATAGTACGTTGGAATTCAGCCAAAGGTTTTCTATCTGATTTAAAGTATGGCCAACATTAAAAGAAAAAGTACCGCACCATAACACAATTTTCCTTATGAAATCCATTAGAAATCCACGACGTTCAAATTTCTATAACACACGCGAAACCTTGTCACCGCGCGTTAGAATATACAGAAGGAACTATAAGCATTTTCAATATTCTAGGGACACCAAAATGTAATGTTTTATTTCAATTTAATGAAAAACTATAACCCTGAAAAATTAACGTAAAAATTAAGGTTATGTGCGTTAAGAATTAATTTGTCACTTTTTTCCTCGCAATGTTTGTGTCCGTTTTTTAACTTAGCAACGTCATTTAACGTCAGTTGACGTCACAAACGGCTCTTACATCCATTAACCACGACAGTTTTGAAGGGCGCTAAATTCACATTTAAAATGAACGAAATAAGCAATTATGAAGACGGAAAATTAGAGAATGTAAATTTAAGCATTGAATTCATATTTTTGGATGTCTTCGGTCCTATAACACACCTGGCCGTGCCGACAAATTATCATACCGCGCTAACGCGCCGTATTCAATTTGTCGGCACGGCCAGGTGTGTTATAGGACCGAAGACATCCAAAAATATGAATTCAAAGCTGAAATATTACTTAATGTGTCAAAGCATCTAAATTATTTTGACTTCTTTAAATTGTTGCACTGTTACTGTTAGCTGCAAAACCGTAGCGCTATGGTTATATTAACCAGAAGTCTCTGTCGAGACTGAAGCTCTACTGGTTTGTACTGATCAAAAACCGATGCACAGAATTATGTATCTTAGTGTAGTCTACTTGTGTGATAAGTTATATTGAAATCAGACCAAAACTGTAGAAGGAGTAGCATTTTAAAGGAATTCCACAGAAAATTCTACTTTTAGTAACCACGGCAACACCGTTCATTGAAATCAAAAACCGATGCACTAATACATGTAAATTAGTGTAGTTTACTTGTGTGCCAAGTGATAATGAAATCAGACCAAAACTGTAGAAGGAGTAGGGTTTTAAAGGAATTTCTCAGAACATTCTACTTTTAGTAACCATTGCAACACCGCTCATCGAAATCAAAAACCGATGCACCATTTTATGAATCTTAATGTGGTTTACTTGTGTGCCAAGTGATATTGAAATGAGACTAAAACTGTAGAAGGAGTAGCGTTTTAAAGGAAATTCACAGAAAATTCTATTTTTAGTAACCATGGCAACATCGTTCATCGAAATCAAAAACCGATGCACTAATTTATGTATCTTAGTGTAGTCTACTTGTGTTCCAATGATATTGAAATGAGACTAAAACTGTAGAAGGAGTAGCGTTTTAAAGGAATTTCTCAGAAAATTCTATTTTTAGTAACGATGGCAACATCGTTCATCTAAATCAAAAACTGATGCACAATTTTATGTATCTTGGTGTAGTCTACTTGTGTGCCAAGTTATATTGAAATCAGACCAAAACTGTAGAAGGAGTAGCGTTTTAAAGGAATTTCTAAGAAAATTCTATTTTTAGTAACCATGGCAACACCGTTCATCGAAATCAAAAACCGATGTACTATTTTATGTATCTTAGTGTAGTCTACTTGTGTGCCAAGTTATACTGAAATCAGACTAAAATTGTAGGAGGAGTAGCATTTTGAAAAATTGTTTACAGACAGACGGACAGACAGACAGACAGACAGACGGACGGACGCCGGACGCATTACTATCGCATAAGCTCTTCTGGTCTCTGACCAGTAGAGCTAAAAAAATGTGTCTAGATTAAGGGAGGGAAGGGTAGATGGTTTAGCAAAGTGGAAAGTGAAAAAAATTCTAAACATTCCGCAAAAAATCTTACGCCGTACATTGCACATTTGTGCATTATGAGATCTGTACATTATGGTCTATACGATTAATACATCACGCCGCAGGTATGTCACAATTAAATACAGGTTTTCTTACCTACAGACACACTTATAATTAATTCTGTTGTTTATTTTTTTAATTTTCACATTTGCATTCATACCCAATTGTATATATTATGTACACATTATGATTTACAATTGTAACATTGTTTTCATGCATTTTCTGTTGTTGGATGTAATCATTTATTGATGTAGAATTCATAAAAATAAACATAGAAATTTGTTCTCATTTATTAAATACATGAATATTAATCACAAGAAATGCATTGAGGACTACTTCATACAGGTATTAACAGACCTGTATGCAGGATAAAAAAGTGAGTTTCTTACGATATTCAAAATGCAACTTCTTTCAATTTTCAAAACGCTACTTCTCTTTTAATGTTTATCCTATCTTATTTGCCCACGTGCATGGCGCAGTGGTGGAAAGTCTTGGTATAAGTTGATCCATAGGGGTTCGAATCCTACCGCAAGTCTTTTATACGAGACCGTCCCGTGGTCCTGTGTCGCAGTATGCGATGGCACGAAAAGGATTTCGCACTGCTAAATGACCCTATGTGCCAAATAATGGTCAAGATTTGGAAAGTGGTGGCGTCTTCAGGATCGAAGCATTCTTGTGAGGGCCGTTAAAAAATAAAGAAACAAACCTCAGTGCGCCTTCAAATTCAGACCAAACGCTTCAACCATTGCGTGACATGGGCGTCTCCGCAATATACCGGGTAATAGCTAAATTGAGATTGTGGCTCTGATAAATTGTATTTATTCAAAAGGAAAGAAAAGAAGCACATTTACTTGAAACTATATGCTTTAGCTATGAATAAAAACATTATCAGAAAACAATTATCTCATCTGATCAAGTGCATCGATCAAAGGGAATCATCCGACCTTTTTGATATTCGATACGTGAAAATTGCTTGGGATTTAGTAACCCCCTAAACTATGAAAAATTGTAAAACAGAAGGTTGATCGATAACACTGAAGGAACAACAGAATCTGACGACAGCATCCAGGGTACTAGCGAACTTGATAATATGTTTAATCGAGTTTAGGAAGATTTAGACATGGACCCAGACTCGAGACTGACAAATCGTCTGTTAAGAGGCACCAGGCAGGGTTGTATTAATAGGCGGCACATAGAATGTGACGAATATTTGAAATTCTATTGTAAACAATATCAATGTATTGTCATCATCAGTCTTTGTCAATTAATGTATCTTGAGTCCTCAGAAAATTTCAATCAAAAGGTAGGTCACTGTGACCTACTTATGGTATTTTATAATTATACTATATCTTCAGTCTTAACCGGCTAAATATTATCAAACATTGTAAGTTGATGCATTTTGAGTCTTATGATACTAATAGAGTTGGAGGCTTCTAATAGAAGTGATAGATTGTACAATTTATCAGAAGAGCGATTCAAGGCCCTTGGGCCTCTTGTTGTTAACCGTTTCTATTCATTTTCAAGAGTTAAATTACATCTCTAAATACCAATATAACACAGGCACCTGACGTTACTTATTTTTCTTTTAATAAAAAAAATATACCCTTACCATATAATAAACCGAGATCACCATCGGCGCCATCTTGCGTTTTTCTAGGTCTGCCACATCCACTTGTATTTTCGTCTGAAACTCCGTGAAATAAATTCCCTGCAACCATATTCTTTCTGTGGCTGCAACCATATTCTTTCTGTGGCCAGTCGTTCGAGGTCAAAACTTACGGACACTGCAGCCAGAAGGGCGCATCACACTTGCAAATATTAACAAACTCGATCTACTGCTTCAATAATCCGAGAAATCACCGGGAGGGGGGGTGGCGGAAGTTTACATACGACTTGAAATTCTTAAGGAATTGACCCTTTTTTGATTGGTCAATGTATTTGTACCATTTATCTTTAAAAAAGTTAGTACTTATTCCAAAAACAATAATTCAGACAATAATACAACGTGATGTACATGTAAGAACATTCACTTTATCCCTCTACCAAATAATTTCGATATAATAGCTTGATCAAAGCGATTATATTTTGTAAATTTCGAAGATCGGCCTGATCATGCTAGCTGATCAATGAACATTTTCGAGACAAAATATTGAGTCGGTTGCAAGTCCCTACTTACATGCACTAGATATAATTCTGAAATAAAGGACTCAAAAACTGAGTATGGGTCAAAATTTGTTGTCCGGATTTTCGAAACGAGTTAAAAAGAAGTCTCTGTCGAGACTGAAGCTCTACTGGTTTGAACTTATAGCAAAGGAAGAGAAGAGTACTTAAGCAGCTGGGATTTGAAACTTTACATCAATAGAATAATGATCGTTGATAAAGTCTCTTTATGTTCTTAGTGTAGTCTACTTGTGTGCCAAGTTATATTGAAATCAGACCAAAACTGTAGGAGGAGTAGCATTTTGAAACAATTTTACAGACATTTCAATTTTTAGTAACCACGGCAACACAGTTCATCAAAATTAAAATTTGATACACAGAATTATGTATCTTAGTGTATTCTACTTGTGTGCCAAGTTGTATTGAAATCAGACCAAAACTGTAGGAGGAGTAGCATTTTGAAACAATTTTACAGATATTTCTGTTTTTAGTAACCACGGCAACACCGTTCATCGAAATCAAAAACCGATACATTGATTTATGTATCTTAGTGTATTCTACTTGTGTGTCAAATTATACTGAAATCAGACCAAAACTGTAGGAGGAGTAGCATTTTGAAAGAATTTCACAGAAATTTCTATTTTTAGTAACCACGGCAACACCGTTCATCGAAATCAAAAACCGATACATGGAATTATGTATCTTAGTGTATTCTACTTGTGTGCCAAGTTATACTGAAATCAGACCAAAACTGTAGGAGGAGTAGCATTTTGAAAGAATTTCACAGAAATTTCTATTTTTAGTAACCACGGCAACACCGTTCATCGAAATCAAAAACCGATACACAGAATTATGTATCTTAGTGTATTCTATTTGTGTGCCAAGTAACATTGAAATCAGACCAAAACTGTAGGAGGAGTAGCATTTTGAAAGAATTTCACGGAAATTTCTATTTTTAGTAACCACGGCAACACCGTTCATCGAAATCAAAAACCGATACACAGAATTATGTATCTTAGTGTATTCTACTTGTGTGCCAAGTTATAGTGAAATCAGACCAAAACTGTAGGAGGAGTAGCATTTTGAAAGAATTTCACAGAAATTTCTATTTTTAGTAACCACGGCAACACCGTTCATCGAAATCAAAAACCGATACACAGAATTATGTATCTTAGTGTATTCTACTTGTGTGCCAAGTTATACTGAAATCAGACCAAAACTGTAGGAGGAGTAGCATTTTGAAAGAATTTCTCAGAAATTTCTATTTTTAGTAACCACGGCAACACCGTTCATCGAAATCAAAAACCGATACACAGAATTATGTATCTTAGTGTAGTCTACTTGTGTGCCAAGTTATACTGAAATCAGACTAAAACTGTAGGAGGAGTAGCATTTTGAAAGAATTTCACAGAAATTTCTATTTTTAGTAACCACGGCAACACCGTTCATGGAAATCAAAAACCGATACACAGAATTATGTATCTTAGTGTAGTCTACTTGTGTGCCAAGTTATATTGAAATTAGACCAAAACTGTAGGAGGAGTAGCATTTTGAAAAATTGTTTACAGACAGACGGACAGACATACGGACAGACGGACGGACGCCGGACGCATTATCATCGCATAAGCTCTTCTGGTCTCTGACCAGTAGAGCTAAAAATATCGAAGGGATATTCAAACACTTTTATTGACACTGAAAACTATAGATGAGGTCTTTATCAACTTGTATTTTGAATCGATACCATGATGTGCTTTGCGTCGATCCTACACCAATCTTGTTGCAGCGTTTTAAAGCTGTTATCACTTATATGTAGTAAATATCCATGCTTGTATTTAAAGTCAAACTAAACATTCATAAATATAGATGTTTTATAAAAAAGAGAAATTAAACTGATCATACAACATTATAATTTGTGCAGAAAAGAGACTGGAAACAGAGGTTTACATAAATCAAATCCATAGTTAAATATAGGTGTTTCGTGTTTCATTGATTACATGTACCATACTTAAAAAATAAATTTATAATAAACATATATCTGGAATTAAAAAAAAATGGCAGCCAAACAGGATAACACTACATCTCCATTTTAACGATTACAATATAATCCATGCTTTCCATCATTCCATCAGCACTGCAGTCGAAATAATATGCAATGACATGAATTCGAATCAATACGTACAGATTAAGGCATTTACTGCAGACGTATGACACAGTTATCGCATACAATGTACCGACTGCTGCCATATGTCACAGAGGAAAACAATGCAAACAATTACAGGAAAACCGTGAGCTAGTAGGCATGTTACTGATAAAAAGGATTGCCGGCTTAATTCTGGGAGGACCCCTTTTACTTCAAGGTATATGTTTATTTTTGTGTAAATTTTTTCAGTTGACATGCTTTTACTTAAAACAGCTTAACATTATACCGAGTCAAAAAAACATGCGATATTGACAGCATGATCTCGTTCTGAATGGATATTTTTCTGCTTGTAAAATGATTTAAGGGTTCATTTAGGAAGGATTTTAAATCTTACAACGGAGTCAGTACTTCATTTTAACGGATAAATATTTAGGTCACCTGAGTAATCAGGTTACCTATTGCTATCTGTTTTCGTCTGTCGACGTGCGTTAACATATGAATATTTCAGATTCTCCTGTGCAACCGCTCTAGTAAATTTAACACAAAGCATCTGGTGGGTGAAGGGGAACAAAAATTGTGAATTTCATGGTTCCCCCTCCCTTCTGAGATGTGGGGCAAAACCACTAAAATTAATGCAATCTTTAAAAATCTTCGTCTTTACTTTTGGACTTCAAGCAGTCAAATTGTTGGCATGATTGTAATCAGCATTGAGTCCTCTACCAATATTGTGAAATTCATGGCCCCAGGGTCAGTGGTTCTAGTGTTAGGGCGGAACTAAATAGATTATATAATGAAAATGTATAAGTTCTTTGAAAATCTTCTCTGCGCCTGCGCAAAGTTATGTTGAATAAGGCTGCCTCTACCAAAACTGTGAAATTCATGGGCCCTGGGTCAGGGGTTCTAGTGCTAGGACGGGCCTCTCTTGATTATCTAGTGAAATGGCATAAATTCTTTGAAAATTTTCTTCTCTGTTCCTGGGTATTTTATGAGCCAAGTACAAAGTTATTTTGAGCAAGAATGTCCCTTTCAAAATAGTGAATCTTATGGCCCAAGGGTAAGGGGTTCTCATGTTAGAGCGAGGCTCTATTGGTTATATAGTGAAATGGCATAAATTCTTTCAAAGTCTTCTTCTTGATATTAAACAAACTACAAAGTTAGGAAGAAAAAGAGTGCTGTTTCCAAAACTGTGAAATGTATGGCTCCTGGGTCAGGGGTTCTGGTGTTACGGCGCGGCTAAATAAAGTATATTTTGAAATTGCATAATTTTTGCACAAATCTTCTTTTCTGCTCTTGGGCATAAAATAAACTAAGCAAGTACATTGTTATGTTGAATAAGGCTGCCTTTACCAAAATTTTGAAATTCATGGCCCCTTGGCCAAGAGTTCTAGGGCGGGGCTCTATTGATTAAATAGTGAAATTGCATAAATTCTTTGAAAATCTTCTTCTCTGCTCCTGGATATTAAATAAACTAACCAAGTGTAAATTTTTGATGAGCAAGTGTTTCTTCCAAAATTGTGAATTTCATAGCACCTGGGTCAGGGGTTCTGGTGATAGGGCGGGCTTCTGTTGATTATATGTTGAAAATACATTAGTTCTTAAAAATCTTCTCTGCTTCTGGGCATGAAATAAACTAACCAAGTACATACTAGTTATGTTAAATAAGGCTGCCTCTTCCAATTTGTGAATTTCAAGGCGGGGTTCCAAAGATTGTATAGTGAAAATACATGAATACTTTGAAAATCTTTTCCTTTGCTCCTGGTTAATATGCCGATAATCGAATTACCTATTTATGATAAAGGAAGGTGCCTTTTTCAAAATGGTTAATTTCAAGGCCCCTGGGTTAGGGTTACCGTGAGTTGGGTGTTTTGTCTGAAAACAAATTAAATCTTTGAAATCTGCTCGTTGGTATTAATCGACCATGTATGATAAAAGGAGATGGGTGAACGTAGCGTGCAAAAAGGCCACTACCTTCAGTTATATAAAAATCATATTTAAATCGTGAATTTAGTATTTAGAATCAAGTTCTCATCATTGATTTTTATGAAATCATGAAAAACAAAAAAGTTTTGAGGAAAATTTTTCGTCAAAATTTATTTTTTATTTAAAAAAAAATGAGGAATCCATTGGGTTCAAACCCTAGCAATAAAAATCCTGAGTTGCATTCTCTATTTAGACCAGCACGCTCACCACTACGCTACACAAGTTCTGACGAATTGTGGCATTTAAAGCATGTTTGTGATATGACCATTGACGTAAGGAACTTCAGTTTTTTTAAAAAGATACGAATTAATGTCATAAAATTATATTTTTAAGGTATAGTGGGTCCTTGCTTCATAATTTTGGAAACCAAAATATGTATGATTGTATGCAAACTTTAAGGATTAACTTTCAAAAAAATGAGAGAAAAGACCCACTCATATCTATAAATAGTGTTATAGTGTGAAAAAAATCTCGTTTTGTCCTCTTTCGTGTGTGTGTAATATTTCATGGGCAGATAACTTCAATTTTCATGAGATTTGTGCAAGTTGTAGAGATTTTACATAAAGTATACTTTTATGTTAGATGAAATATTAAGGGAAATTTTGATATAACTGAGATTTAATTTTTCATCTTCATGATTGTTGCTCTATGGGCTTATCTCTCGTCATGTTCACCCATCTCCTTTCAAAATTTACGAAATATGCTGCCGCAGGTTCAGTGGTTCCTGTGGTATGGGGTGCACACCTGCTGGTTATAAAGTAAAAATGCATTTTCTCTTTGTTAATCTGATCTACCTCTGGGTACTAAGTAACCAAAGTAAGCATGCTAAGTGTATAATTATGATAAGCAATGTTGCCTCTTTAAAGATTGTATATTTCATGGCTTCTGGATTAAACAAACCAAATTCAATTGCTGGATAATTGCTACGATACTCAGGTGACCTATAAGGCCCGTGGGCCTTTTTTTAAAAAAAAAAGAAGAATTTATTCTATCAATTTAATATCCTGTTTAGAGACAAAATGGATAATTAAGGTTGCTTTTAAATAAGGAAAAATACATTTTCCAACGAAAGATCATTTTAACCCACCTTAATCTTTAATATTCTAGATATTCAGTGCTACCTTCGGAGTTACAATACATTTAACTTCGATAGATATTTATAACTATAAGAAAAATGTAAAGAGTTCGATCAGCAAATGATGTATACAAATGACTGAACAAGATAAAGAGGATCCCCACACATTCCAGAGGTGGAAATATATAGGAGCCTCGCAGGAAAAAGCATCCGGTCATATCCGCAGTTAGCATCTGTATTGGTCAAGAAAACTGAATGTTTAACGTCCCTCTCGAGAAATTTTCACTCATATGGAGACGCTCACCACTTCGCAGGTGGAGAGTTGCAAATTCCTATACTAGGCACTCAGTGTCATTGAGCAAAGAGGGATCTTTACATATTAGCACGGACTGCGACACGGGACCTTGGTTTATACGGTCTCGTCCGAAGGACTGGGCTTCACGTCCCACTCTTTGTAGTAAGAAAAACATGTCTTACTCTTATTAAAATATGCTGGTTTTCTTTAAATTACGTGTATTGGCTTAATATGAAGCTGTTAATCTGTTCAACTTTCAGCTATAAATTTTTAGAGTTCCTTTATTTTGTAAAGATACTTGAATGTGTTCATTATCCTTTTATAAAGACAATACATTTTTGTCTAATTTTATTTATTTATTTTTTTGTTCGTATTGGATATCCAGAAAGGTTAATAAGATTAAGTCTTTAAGAATTAATATGGTTAACTTTTTAATTCAATTCTATGTTCTGTTTAATTACACTGGGTTTTTTTTCTCACATTCATCAAGGAATTTGTGGAACGATCATCAATTTAGATGACCTATCCGAAGGAATTTGTCACAAAGAAGAATTTGAAATTGAGATTTCAATGAGGTGTGACATGAAAAACCTCACAATCAACATCGTTACAGATGTTTTAATAAACTGCATTTTCATCAATAATAATAAGTCGTTTTGCCATACTGCGGATTCTGTGCATTATAATCACGACAAGGACAGTAGAATTTTGACAATACGTACACCATTTAATCACAGTTCCCATGCCGGTCATACGCTATGGATCAACACTACGTGTCAAAAAAGAAGTTTACGTGAAAGGATTCTCTTGAAGCCTTGTCGTAAGTCTGTATACATTTCAACCTTCCTTTTGAATTTAATCTTCTTTTTAGTCAAATTTTTGAAGAGATTTTTTAAAATTTATTATGTTATGTGGGCAAGGAATGCAAGAAAAAAATACTAATTCTTCTAGTATTCCCGCCTGGATTCATTCATTTGTAATAGTAGAATCTCGAAAATTCAATATTAAGGTTGAATTTCAAAGAGGGGGAATTAAACTGCTTAAAAATAACAATTCTTGTTTACTGCTGTAATTGAATTGCAATAATACACTAAAAGTTATGTATTTCCTCTTTAAGTTTCTGGGTTTCGAACAACGGCGTACGGTAACAACACGCATGTAACGATTTCCTGTGAGCATGCGTCCTTCAGGTTTTCACATAAAGGTATACGTATCGTGGGAAAAGAGGATTTGGCACACTGCAGATGGAACAAAGAAAATCAAACGAACCATTGCTTCGGTGATTCGGAAGGTAAACATGAATATTCTTCAAATGTTGTCCCCTGCGCATAGCTCAAAGCAGTCTGTTTTCTCCTTGCGGTCCTTTTTTCTAATCTTAAATTTTCTTTAAACAATCGGAAAATGTTATGATATACTAGTATTTGACTATTTGTATGACGTACAGAGGAAGTGTCTAATATTTTCATTGAAATCGATATACACAGTAACAATGTCATGTTATTTTAAGCGGTAATATAATCAATATTAAAGTGTCCTCTAAATTTAATGTACTATAAATAATTATATTGACATGTTTCAGGTTAATCATGATTTCTTAGGGGGACATACAGTGTATTGTTATCTGAATTACAAAAACACTTGTATTTTATAAGTGCAAATGTCAGAACGCTTTGGGTTGAGTCCAATTGATAAGAACGGCATCATTTGTAAAACTGCACGGCCAAGCTTTTTAATCTAATAGTTATCAGATAAATATCAGTGGCAGATTAAGATGGGGCCAGAGGGAACCCCTTTTGTATCCCAAATATACACAAGATTTAATAAATCTTTTTTTTTTTTGGTGTGGTTCTGGACCGTTACCCCGACCCCATTTCAAGATTCCTTGAATCAGCCACTGAATATACATATTTCTTCACTTTATGTATCAAAATTGTTCTCTCTTGCAGCTCTGGTCAATGGAGTAAGGCATACGATGCCATACAATGAGGGAATAAACATCACGTGTAAATTTGACGAGCAGACTATAGAAATCGATCCACGTCAGCAAACAACAATAAAAGGAAGTAAAATGATGACCAAGAACAACAAATTACCATGTATGATATCTTTTTCAATAGTAAGAATAATGAGGATGTCGATAAATATCAAAACTTAAAATATTTGAAATCGTAATCATTTTTAAAGGATTTGAATGAGAATTGGTTATGAAACTTGCTCTTGTGATTCCTTAATAAAATACATACATGTATGGGTTTTCCCTGAAATAAAAATTGATCTCCTAGTATAAGTCTATATTTCGTTTTTTTTCCAGCTGTTTCCATGTCATCACAAGATAATGGAAAAACAATACCGACTGGCTCCTTAATTTTGGTTTCTATTTTGTACATCTTCTACGACGTTTTTGTTTGAGAATTTAACATCGGGAACCTCGGGAGGTTTGAATGTCACTCGTTGTATCTTGTGTCTGAAGCCAATCGTTTGTCAACATGTTTATAGGAAATCGAAAATCGCCTATATAACAACCAGATAATGGAAACGATCTTATTTCATCATGGCGCCTCTATGCTCTGTAGTCAAGTGTCGTGGTTCAGTCGAGTCTGAGATAATAGTATGACATTGATAAACTTGTGCCACTGAGCTCGAGAGAAGCAATTTCATATATGACATCACAATGTTTAATTGTAAAAGTAAGAAATATAAGTTAATAATTACTTTCTTAAATGTAAGTTAATAATGACTTTTCTATTTTAGTTTCTCTGTGATAACTTTTTTGAAGGTTGTGAGAGTTGATTTTTTTTTTATAATTTAACCTGAATGTAAATTTTGTATAGTGAAATGTCAGGAGACTGATATGCATGTCATCCTCATGCAGCTTTCTTTAGTTTGTGTTTGACATCAGTGGGCGGGGACTTTTGAATAACTTAAATGTGTATTTTTATCAATTAGACATTTTTGATAATGAAATAAAACATGAAATCTTTCTATGTGTTATTCAAATGCATTATCAGCCATAAAGATTTCTACAAGGAAAAAGTATCTTCAAGGTTTTGAGAAGTGATTTTCGGTGGAGCATGTTAGGGGACGACCATTTGATTCTGAGGGGGGCCTGGCAGATTTTAGAAATAAATAATCTGTCCCTGAAAATATTGAAAATAAATAATCTGTCCTCCACTACAGAGAAAATAAATAATCTGACCTTGACTTCTGATAATTAAATATTATAAAAATACCTTTTTTATTTACGTGTTATTTAATCTCAAAAATCTTCAATTCAAAAAATTTTTTGGCTCGCTTCGCTCGCCATTTAAGAACCAAATAGTATTTTAAGTCAGATTACCAGACTGGATACTTAAGTCAGTTTATCAACATGACAATGTGCACTTAGTAGGTGTGATGAATAGCTTTAAATACAAACCAATTCTTATACACCACAAAAGAAATTTTCTTGTCAACTAATTATACTTTCCTGATAAAATACAAAATTTACTCTGGCGGATTTAAGGGGGACGTACATGTGTACGACCCCGGGTCCTCCCTTAAAATTTCAAAGTATGATATCGTCGCTGTAATATCAAAATGTCGTAAGTCGATTTTTGGCGCGAAATTTTTATTGCTAATTTGGAATCTGCAATATCGAATACATGTTCTGGCAAAACGTCATGTCTCTAGGCCAATTAGAAAGTGAGATACAGACGTGTGATAAAAGCTCGTATGTCCATTGGATGCATTTTTTTTTCTGACAAAAGGTCGTATGTCTCTGGGCACTGACAAGGATGTCACTGGCCGTCTGATATCAAGGTAAAAATGATAATTTTAGTTAAATCTTTTATAATTTTTATTAAAAAATGTGTTCAACATACAAAACAAAGTATATTTGTTTAATACACAGAGAAATCAACGGAAAGATTGATAAAAAGTTAGATGTATTAAAGCTTACTTTATGACAAACTGAATTCTGTTTTCGCGGTTTGTAACTGCAATCAATTTATGAGTATGTTCATATAATACATTTCAGAGCGTTCTAATATCAGATCCGTACGCTTACAATACGTAGCAGGGTTTTGTTTTAATGCTTTACCGCAGATACGACAATTTGTACAGAAAAAACATCCAGGACAGAAAGAAAAAAACTAGACATACGACATTTTGAAAAAAGATGTTTTTTGTCTCTCCTGAAAAGTTGGGATTTTTGACTTACGACAATTTGATATTACAGCGACGATATGAATATTAATAATAATGCCATACTTTGGGACAATACCAATATATTTTTGCCTAGTTTTACTCTTTAAAATACACAAAAACCCAAGAGCTTCAGGGGGCTTCGACCCCAGGACCCTTTCATTCAAAGTATGATATGACTTAATAATGTCATACTTTGGTACACATCTAACCAATTCCTACAAAAGTTATACTCTTATACATGTAACATATAGAAAAACCCAAGAGATTCAGGTGGCTTTGCTCCCTGCACTTACTTCATTCAAAGTATGGTATGACCGCGGTATTAATGATGTCATACTTTGGTTCATAATAACCAAAACCACTATAATAGTGCCTGGTTTTACTCTTAAAATACACGAAACCCCAAGAGCTTGGGGGGGGGGGGAGTGTACTCCCTCGGCCTCCTCCAGGGCATCGCCCAGGAACTACGGGGGACATAAGGCGGCCCCAGACCTCTTGCCTAAACAAAGTTATACCTGTCCCCTCCCCAAATCCTGTATCTGAATATGGTATATAAATGATTAGTCTTTTAGAATCAATTGATCAAGGTACGGTAAGACATACAAGAAAATAAATAATCTGTCCTCGATAATCTTGAAAATAAATAACCTGTCCTCGACAGGCATGAAAATAAATAATCCGTCTAAAAAAAAATTGCCAGCCCCCCCCCCCCCCCCCCTCAGGATCAAATGGTCGTCCCCTTACATTTTATTGTTGTACATTTACTTTTTCGTTGGTTTTCCCTGGTAATTTTTACTTCCTTTGTTTTCCCTGGAAATTTTCACTGATGCATTGAAAGACCTGAGAGAGATATTCAACATGCTATCAGACACCATTTTGTTACTCAGCAAAGAGTCCAAGGTTTAAAGATATCTACGCAATTTCACTTGACCTGAAGAATGTTTGCCATATAGGCAGTCTTGAATAGCTAGGTGGTTCTCTTTCAGAGACAAAGGAACTTCCGTTTTAGATGACCCAGCATATGAGGAACATTTCTTTTGTTACTTGTGGGTTTGACATCAAATATACTCTATTATCCATAACTAGTTTTCAGCTTGTGTACCTCGTTTTCAATAATTTTAATTAAATAGGAAAGTTTGGAAATGACATTAAAGGGTAATGGATGTGAATGGCAAATTGTTTAGAAATGGAGGATCTTAGTTTAATTCAATTTAACAAAAAAAAAATGCATTAAAAAGACCTAAATTGCAAAAAAAAAAAAAAAAAAAAATGAATTATAAGAGCTTTTTCTCTGACCTAAATCAAAATTCAGTGAATTTATAGACAACAGGGGAAAAAATCTGATGCTCAGTGACAGTGACACCCCATATCCTTTCAAATAATTTTGAAACTTTCTCATTCATAAAAAGAGAATTTAAAAAAAAAGTCTTTGTGATTGATTTTCATTGTTTCACGTCCCTCTCAAGAATCATATGGAGACGACACCACTGTTACAACGCACTTTGAAAAATTACGCACTTTGAAAAATTTTTTCAAAGTGCGTTAATTTTTGGGACCAGGTTAACGCACTTTGAAAAATTTTTTCAAAGTGCGTTGAATTTGGGACCAAATCAACGCACTTTGAAAAATTTTTTCAAAGTGCGTTAAGACTGTACATCATAATTTTACACCATGTAAACATTTAACGCACTTTGAAAAAATTTTCATGAAACAAAAGGAATTAGACAGATATTTTAGAAATATACAACAGTTTTATCCCCTGGCAACGTATGATGGTATATAGTGATGAACTTTCAAGAATCGCCATATTTTGAAATAATCATAAATATGATAACATGTATCTAATATCTTTTCTCATGTCTTACGCAAATAAATAAAGCATATATAAATTAATAAAATACAATTATTTAGTTTTAAATAGCTTTAAAATTGGTGAAAAATAAGCATTTTTTTTTTTCGTGTTTTGTCTATAAACATATGCCCCCCCCCTCCCGTGAAACACAAAAAGCTTTGGCATAAATTTGTAAAATGACAGTCCATATTACCTGTAAATAAGGAATTTTTGTTTCACGGGGGGGGGAGATGTTTTAATAAAATATTTTCAGTTTTCCGTTGATTTCTATAGTGAAAAACACAAGTTTTGCCAAAATTATAGAGTTATCTCTCTTTGGTATCCCAAATAAGTAAAGTTTTATGAAAATTCATATGAATATCTATAAAAATTTTGAGAATCATTCCAATATGTTAACTTTTGAGAATTGACTTAGAGATAGGCGGAAGAATAATACTATCCTTCGTAGTTCTTTACGCCCTTGAATCTTGACCTTTTGACCCCAAATTCAAAAGGGGTCTTCCTAAGGCCACAAGGATTCTGTTATGTTAAATTTCATTGCAAAAGCTCAAAGGGTTGTCGAGATATCGTGTGGAAACGAAAGCGTTACAGAAAGACGGATGGACGGACAGCTAGACGGACGGACGGACAGATAGACCCAAATTAATGTCCCCCACTTTTCAAGCGGGGGACAAAAAGTATCAAATCAGGTTCAAATGATAATTTATCATACCTGAGATTGTAGGAATATTGACTAAGCCATGCAGAATTTTTTTTTCAAAGTGCGTTAATATGGTCGATATTAACGCACTTTGAAAAAAATTTTTTTTTTCAAAGTGCGTTAACATGGTCCCAAAAATTAACGCACTTTGAAAAATTTTTTCAAAGTGCGTAATTTTTTCAAAGTGCGTTGCCACACACCACTTACTGGTGCAGAGCTGCAACTTCTGTCCTATGCTCGGCACTCAGGGCCTTTGAGCAGGGAGGGATCTTTTTTGTGACAGCAAATACTGGCGACAGGGGATCTCGGCTTGACCGGTCTCCACGTCCCATAGTGGGATTCAAACCCGCGACGTAAGGATTTACTCCTTACTTCGCGACTTTTGAGCAGACGCTTTAACCACTGCGCCACGCATGCGACAGAAAGTCTTTGTGTGAACATGCTAAGGCTTGAATTAATATATTCCAAAGAAACATCTTTCGTTTAACTAGCGCATAAAGTATACCTTTATGGGCTAGTTACTATAAAATATTTACTTTTTATTCGGCTTTCTACAGATTTGACCTTTCTGCACTATGACATTTAGAACATTAATGTAAGGAACACTGAAAAGTACATTTCTCTCAGCTTTTGTGAAAAATAATTTTTCTGAAAAAAAAACGAATATTTCTTTTTTTTTACTTAATCTTATCGCTATAATATCAACTCTCACCCATTTATTTATGTACCACACCTCTCCCCACAGACAACCCCCTCTCCCGACTTAATTTCCTGCATTATTTTGCCATGCGATATAGAGATTTTTAAAAAGTTTTGTAATTGCAACGTAGATTTTTTTTCATATCCTTTTTCAACTATCATATTATTTTGATAACAAAAATACATCTAAATGCATAAGTTACTTATATTTTCTTAGCTTCAATAATTTACATGTACCTTTCAGCACATAGTCAACAGTAATTGAAAATTGAGGAAACATTTTGTTAATTTTTCTGGAAAAACTTTTTTTTTTCAATTCATTTTAAATAAATATATTTGAATATGATGTATTTTAATTTCAATAAAAGCATGAAGACGTACTAGCCCCGCACAACCTCCCTCCCAAAACCTCCATTTTGAGTAAATTGTATTTTTTTATAAATGTAATCTTAAGTTTAAATGCCTTAATTGCAGCTCATTCCATTTTCAGTATAACACAATTCTGATATACATTTATCCGACCAAGGAACTGCCTCTCTGTTGAAACTATACAATAAGCATGTCCCAGTTCTGAAGCAACATCAAGTACCGGCTCCCTCCGCATCAATGAAATATACGTGCTGCTACTTCTGTGGAGAACAAGGTCATTCATCCCGGAATTGTGGACATGGGAGCAAAGTCGACTGTTGGCAGTGTGGGGAACCTGGCCACAAACAAAAGTTCTGTCCGTACTAGAATAGGGGCAATGAATGTCTGGCCGAATATACAGAGAGTATTTCATTAAGTCTGCAAAATAACTTTTTACCTCTCGAAACTTTATGTTCAGAATGTAACAAAAATTCATGTAAATGTATCTTAAAAAATTCTCAAATAGAATTTTCATCTGCCAATAATATACATTATCTCAAAACTAAGCAAAAATCTAATTCTAAACAGGAGATAAACAAAAACCCTAGCCCTGAAAGTCTAAATTCTACCAAAGCGATAAACATCTCTAATAAATGGGCCCCGACAAATTCTGGTTTTGGTCTAGTTAAAAAAGGTTTGCGTTTCGGAAATTTTAATGTGTGTCATCTTCTACCAAAATTAGACGAAATGAAATTAATTTTACAAAATGAACGATCTATGGATGTGTTTGGGCTTTGTGAATCATTTTTAAATGAACAAATTAGTGACGCAGATTTGAATATAGATGGTTATGTACTTGAAAGAAAAGATCGACAAAATAAGGGAGGTGGTGGAATAGTTATTTATGTCTCAAATAATCTATCCTATAAGCGTCGACAAGATTTAGAAATTAGTAACATAGAAACAATATGGTTAGAAATCAATTTAAAAAACACAAAACCTATCCTCTATTGTTCTGCATATCGCCCACCATCTGCACCCACCTGCTGGGTGGAGGACCTAGCTAGGGAGATAAATCGTGCCTCCTGCTGTGATGACCAAGAAATCATACTTACAGGTGACTTTAATATTGATCTACTAAAAGACCCCCCTCTATCCTGGACATCTGCACTAGAAGAATTTGGACTAACGCAATTAATTAGCACACCTACTAGAATTACTAACACCTCATCTACCCTTATTGATCATTTCTACACTACCCAACCTGACCTTATCTGTGAAATCCAAGTACCACCCATAGCTATGTCTGACCATTACCCTGTTTTTGCAACACGCAGATCTATCAGCATGCAGCGTAAGGGAAAACACACTGAAATTCAATACCGCGACTTTAAGAATTTTAATGAAGAAAAATTTCTTTCCGATTTAAAAAGTGTCAATTTTGATGCCCTTACGAATTTGGACAATCCTAACGATATCTTAGCGAACTTTTACAATATGTTTAATACTATTCTAAATAGTCACGCTAAAGTAAAGACTAAACGTGTGAAAACTGAGTCTCGTCCAAAATGGTTAACACAAGAAATTAATGATGCTAGACAATTACGAGATTACTATCATCAACACAAAGACTTTGAAAAGTTTCGACATTGGAGGAATAAAGTTACGCTTTTGATTAATAATGCTAAATGTACTTATTATAAATCAGCTATTGAGGAGAGCTCTAATCCTAAAGAACTCTGGAGCTATCTGAACCATTTATCCTCAAAGCCAACATATTTTTTTCCTACTCATATTAAGGACAACAGATCAGAAATTAACGATACACAAGGTATTGTCAATGTTTTTAATGAACACTTTACAAAAATTTCTAGCAATTTATTAAATGAATTACCAAAACGTAACTTTAAACCAGAAAAGTTAAAAGAATTCACAAAATCAAAACTTAATGATGAAAATGTATTTAGCTTACTTCCTATAAGACAAGACGAGGTCCTCTCAATGCTATGCAAACTTGACATTAATAAATCGGCAGGTATAGATTTCATTGGTCCCCGCCTCTTAAGACTTTCTGCCGATATAATTTCTAAGCCTATAACTCATCTAATTAATACTAGCATTACTAATAGCATCTTTCCTTTGCAACTAAAACAAGCTAAAGTCACCCCTATATATAAAAAGGGTGATAAAAATGATCCAAGTAATTACAGACCAATATCAATCTTACCGACTTTATCAAAAATTTTTGAAAAACATGTTGCTAATCAAGTACGTGAATTCACCAGAGCTTTTGACCTCATTACAAACTCACAGAGTGGTTTTAGGGAATTCCATTCTTGCCAAACGGCACTAACCAAACTTACTGACAGCTGGTTGCATGCAATGGACCAAGGGAATCTCACTGGCATTGCATTTCTAGATTTCAGTAAAGCATTTGATTTAGTCAATCATGATCTCTTAATTGAGAAACTGAGGCACTATAACTTTGATTCACTTACAATTAAATGGTTTCAGTCTTATTTAAATTAAAGAACCCAAAGTGTTAAAATTGGTGCATGTTCTTCTGATATCTTACCTATCACAGCAGGGGTGCCCCAGGGGTCTATTTTAGGTCCACTGCTATTTTTATTGTATATAAATGACCTCCCCCTATGTGTCAATTACTGTAATATTGATATGTTTGCAGATGATGCAACTCTGCATTTATCTGATAACAATGTACATAATATTGAAACATTTTTGAATTATGATTTATGCGAAATTGAAAACTGGTGTTTACAGAACCAAATGATTCTGAACACGAACAAATCAAAATCTATGCTTATGTGTACACAACAAAAAAGGTCAAAGTTAGATATTCCAGAACTTGATACAGAAATTTCTGGAGAAAAGCTTGAAAATGTTAATGTTGAAAAACTCTTAGGTGTCTATATAGATCAAAATCTTCATTATAATTATCTTGTAGATTCAGTTTGTAAATCCTTAACATACAAGTTATTTACACTCCGTAAAATTAAGAAATTTCTTCCATTAAATACCAGAAAACTTTTTTATAATGCGTATATTTTGCCTTCAATAAACTATTGTCTTACAATTTGGGGCAATGCATCTAAAACTAGCATTGAAAGAATTCATAAACTTCAGAAACGGGCTGCTAGAATTATTCTTGATGCAGCACCCGACGAACCATCAAAACCATTGTTTGAAAAACTGGGATGGCTAAATGTATTTGAATTAGTCACACTACATAAGTGTATTTTATTGTACAAAACTTTTTATGGTATGAGCCCCGAATATCTCCAGGACCTTTTTGTTTTTCATAGCCATGATTCCTATTCCTTACGTTCAGAATTAAATTATAATCTTCGTTTACCAAAACATAGAACAATTTTATTTACAAATTCTATTCAATATTCAGGTGTAAATTTATGGAATAACCTACCATTACATATAAAATTATCATCAACCTTACCTATTTTTAGACGAAATGTTGAAAAAATTATAATTAGCCAACGTATGTAAATAAATGTTTGAATATATGTCCTTTGTACAAGATGTTTGACAATTACTATTGTTTAAGACAATGTCTCTTGAACAATTAATATTGACTTCTTTATTTTGAATCTATATCTCATTTAGATGTACATTACATTATGCACTAACGAACTCTACATGTTTTATCTTTGATTGTATCATTTTATGTAATATGTTGTTTGAAATTAGAAGGCCCCGGGAAGAATAGTACCTGGTACTAATCGGGTTACCTTCTCTAAATAAAGCATTATTATTATTATTATTATTATTATAAAATCCTTATTACTGAACAATGTCAATTACATATATTGTATTACTCGTCGAACAAACACAAACACCTTTAAAGGCCGGTATACACGATGAGATTTGTAGTATAATACAAGTATTATAATACTTTTGTATTATAATACTTTCCTGTACTCACGCTAATACATATCTTATAAGATTGTAAATAAACTACGTATTCCAACGTGTTTTATCTGTCATATTTCTCAAAGTAATAAAAACGGAGGATGAGGCTCTGATAGCAGTATCTATCATCGTACTATGCACTGTCTGATATATTCCACAAGTCCTTTCCCCTTCCCATTAAGACACGAGTTTTTCGATGTCATTACTTGTAAAGTCAACCATTATTATTAACCATGTGCTTTTTTAGTAATGATAAAAATAGGATGACCCCAAGTGTCATTACATTTCATTGGTTGAAAGTGATAGGTAAGTTAAGATTTGTATTAGGAAATAGAGCATTGCCTCTATTCTTAATACAGTTTTATAAGATTCGAAAAATCTTATGATACACTGTATTAAGAGTGTATACACAGTAAGATTTTGTATTATAATACAAATCTTATAATACAAATCTTACCGTGTATACCGGCCTTAAGACAGTTATCTTATTCCAACTCTGAATCAAAATACTGAACTAGTTTGTCAACCGCAGCCGATCAACATATTAATACAAAATCTGAATTGTTTCAAAAAATGATCTGAGACAATAAACCCATCTTGGAGATCTCATTTCCTTTACAGTACGGCGCTTATTCCAACTCTGAATCAAGATACTGAACTAGTTTGTTAACCACAGCTGATGTAAAACACTGAATGCCATTCAGTGTCGCTCTCGTGTATCACAGCTAGCTGTGACAACCCATGTAATGCCTCTGCCATTTGTTGAAGTTTCTTTCCTACTTCTCTCTCTGGCTTTCAAACTACCTGCATGGTATGTTCAGGGCAATTAGTAGATTGTCTTCTTCTGATTCATCCTGTGTAACTTATTAAAACAATCTGATAATCAATGTAAAAATGAATACATACACTATCATTAATGTAAAATGTGTATAAACAATAGTTCAGTACTGTGCATTAAATGTATATGTACATTTTTTTTCTCTCATCAAACCATGTTCACGATTTCTTTAAAATAGTTTATGACAATGTAAATCTATGACATTCATGACTTAAACTTTATATTTTTTCCCAACATAGTAAATATTTCAAAAAAATAATGCATGAACATTAAATTTTTGCTTGTTTCCTTTATTATACATACGTACTATATCAGTTATTTAGACTATATAACATGGGCCAAAGTGACTTAGAGGTTACACCTGATTAGTACATACCAGCCGCTAACTTGGTGCTAGCACCCTATGCAATTCCCCCTTTCTCCATAGTATGATGTGATCCATTTGGTACCTGGTTAACGTGTGGCGGGCAGCCTGGTTCGATCGCTGGCGACGAGATAGTTCACGTGATAGAGCACCTGATCGGAGTTTTAGGGGGCACGGGTTCGAATCCCGGTCTGGTCCGCTGTATTTTTCTCCTCTCCCGTTACATTTGGTGCCTTGCCATGCCCTAGAATTGACAAGTGAGAGGCCTGCCAGGGATGAGCCTGGGTTGGTGTCTTTGTGGGCCAAAGACCTTTGAGGAGGGAGGAATGTGGCCATCAGCGATGTTCGATCGCCAGTTCCCAGATTGCTCCGTCGGTAGAGCACCTTACCGGAGTTTCAGGGGGTGGTCAACATTACCGCTACATTGCCAAAAATTTCAACTCATTACCGCTACATTTTTTCAGATCATTATACCGAAAACAACTCATTACCACTACATATTGAATCAGCCAAAAACAACTCATTACCGCTACATATCGACTTAGCAAGGTATGGTTCGGTATATCATTATGAGTTCTAATCAACAGAATTCACTCACTATGTAGTGAAGTACAATTTTGATTTGAATTCTAATCAGAATGAGTATATATAAATAATAAATCTGCAGTCGAAATGCAATTATTTAGCGTCATCTGAACATTATGGCCACCATTGAGCAGTTTGTTACAAATCGAGGGAATGTCGGATTACTTATCGATGGTTATAAATTCAGAAGAAAAAAAAAGACTTTCAAAAACTCAAAATTTTGTGGAGATGTGTTGAAAAGACTTTTTCAAAAAAAGATTTTGAAAATGTAGCGGTAAGGATTCGCACCGGTTTCATGGGGCCCGGGTTCGAATCCGCTGCATTTTTCTCCTCTCCCGCTACACGTGTTAAC